>NC_044907.1:42612268-42666200 GCF_001633185.2 Quercus lobata | reverse complement strand
TGAGTTGTTTTTATTTGATTAATTCATTTTAAAGGCTTCTCTCTATCTTTTTCACACATATGGAACGCTAAAATGGAATTGCATATTTAAAGAGATGTCAATTCCTAAAGAATATTGCTAGCAATGATGTTATAGTTACTAAAGAGATATATTATGTGAAATTTAGAATTTGAATAATCAGTGGATTGTGTTATCCTTTAAGGTACAATGTAAATGCTCTGAATATCAAGAGGAAAGTTATATCATTTAAGTAAAAAAAAACAAGAATGAAAAGAAAGGAGGAAGCTTTTGTAAAATTTTTGGAAAAAGTTAAGTTAATTCTTGTTAATATCAGGTTTAAACTTGATATTAGCATGCCGGTCATTGTCAAAAATCCTGGTATTGGGTTTGGGGCATGACAACAACCGCCACTCTTTAAGAAATTAAAAGCTTGAAAACTCATTCAACTACAAAGTTTCCAAAGAATTTTGCACTTATAATGGGAATAATAAAAAAAAAAAATTGCATTAAGGGGTAGTCAACAACAATTGCATTACATTTGGCATTAATTGTTTTTTTTTTTTTTTCCCCTCAAAGATTTTGTTAAGTTATATTATACTTGCAAATTGCCATTACATGGAATCAATTTCAACCTAAAGTTTTATACGCATTAATTTTAAAAGTAACAACAAATTACTCACTTCAAGCCTAAAAATCTCTATGCAGTCCTCCGAGCCAAAAGACTCTTCAAGCTTAAGTAATCCAGTATATTTAAGTTTTACAAGCTCCGGCCGCCAATAAACTTATTGGAGTGTTGTCTTCAATTAACTTTCCAGATTCCTCAAACTGAGCCTAGTTGCTTCTTTAAGCTTTACCGGCTAAAAATGGAATACTCCAATGTTTCCCAACAACCAATTCACTCACAACACTCAATGGATAGTGAAGATTGTGATTTGGATAATCTCCTCTCAAGATTCTGGCTATGGTGAGAGGGAACAGTGTAAAGAATCAAAGGTATTTGGCTTCTCAATAAAATTAAGGTTCAATTCACTCAACTCTCATGTGGGTGTCTAGGGTTAAATTCATGGGAAATGAGAGTCTAATATAGTGGGTAAAGAAAGGTATAGGTGATGTAAAATAACTTATTTTTCTCTGATACCAAGCCACTCGCAGAAAAGTTTGTCTCGCTAGCTGTCTCGCGAGTTACTCTGCTCTAACAGAAATTTGAATCAACACATGTAGTCTACATTGTCACGCCCCAAACCCCAAAGGGTCCAAAACATGAGAGAGACGTCTCAAGTACCTGTAAATTTTTCCTTTTTGACAATTCAATCCACATAATTATTATCGAGTGCCAACAACAAGAATTTTCATAATCATCCCATAGAATATACTTTCAGAGTAAGTCAGAATTCTAAGCATTAATTACAAGGACCATAGGACACAAAAGAATAGAGGTCTGAAAACAACAATTACATAACAACAGCTTGTCCCAACAGTGGAAATACAGTCATAACCACTATAATATACAAAAGAATGAGTCAAGCCTAGACTAAGATGTACACCATCTAATATATCCATTACACAAAAATTCAGCCTCCATCAGTAATTAGTCTAACTACTATTAGCCACCAAAAAGCTGTCTCAAAAGATTGTTGCCTACTTTGAAAAGTTATAAAAATAATGGAATGAGACAAAACCCAGTAAGTAGCATAATTAAAGGGGGTGGGGAAATGCAAGTTTCATGATGGTAACAATTTACAAATCATGCTTTTAATTCGGGAGTTTCCAAATAGTTTCTACAAAACCATTTCCCAAAAATAATATGACAATAATGAATAAATTGACACAGCACAAAACTTCTCAAAATGTTCTCATGAGATTACATACTATATATTCCTCAAAATATCTCAACATGAAACTACTTACTATACTATGAGTAACAACACACCATTCCAAACCAGAAAATCTAACCCAAGGCCACATGATAATCACCGACACAAAGCCGGAACTAAACTGCCGACACAAAGCCGAAACTCATCGCCGACACAAAGCCGGAACTAATAACCATCACAAAGACGGGTGCTAAGATACTAATGTCACACAAACTATAGTATCTAGCTAGGTAATCACCAAGTAATCACATGTCACAGCACATGGGTAGAACATAAAGAGCTCACATAACTTTAATTCAAAATACATAATTTCACTTCTAAGTAGTTTCATAAAACATTTGAATGCCCAAGATATTCACAAGGTTCTCAATGCCTTCAACTTATTTCTTGCCAAAGAGATTTTGTATTAACTTCCCAAATAACATAGGCCAAGATAAAGCATCTTTATATTTTTGCAAATAATGCAATAAATCCATAATATGCATTTTCTAGAATTTAATCAAAGATGCTAGTCTTTTCTTTGCTAACAAATCATGCAAATCCCCCATATGCAATAAGAATATGCATTTTCATATATAATCATATATAGTAAGGTCATAACACAACACCTTTTAAAAAAACATAGTTCCACCATTAATTTTCCAAAATGTGTTTGACCCAAAAACAATATTTATAAGATATGGTTATTTTTCAAAAATACCCATTAAAAAGCTACTTACCTAGCAACCGCAAAATCCTAATTCTCCAAGCTCCAAGGGGAGATTAGCTAGAACCTAAACAATGTCAAGCAAATCTATCACAATGAGCACAAAGCTTGAAATTGTATCTAGCTACATATTAGGAATTGCCAAATAAGCACTAAATTAGGCAAGCCTAGATTTAGCCTCACAAATAATATTTTCCATCTCCAAAGTTTCTCAACCAATTAATTTACAAGACATAGACTCCCATTATACTTATGAATCATACAAGGTATTATTTCTAACATCAAAACCTCAATAATTTATAAATAGTTTCCACATGGTTTTCACAACATCATCAAGAGACCCATGACACCAAAATCACAATATCCTTTCAAACAAACAATTTAGATCTTTAACTAGCTCCAAATAAACCATAAAATTATATTCACAATTTCATTACACAAGATATACCTCAAAACCCCTAAATTTTCACCATAACAAGCCCTAGATACCCAACATTGTAAAAAGCATGAACTCACTCAACAATTACATCCACCAAGACCAAAACCCATATGTATAACACATGAATATCATTTCCAAAGCTCTTAAATCACATGAAAATCATTATTAAAGCTTGGGTAAAATAACCTCAAATAAGAACATAATACTCATCAAAAGAGATTAAAACTTTTACCTCAATTAACTTATGTGAAGGTGTGATGTTCTTGAGGATTTTCTAGTGATTTTGCGGGAAAAAATGGTAGAGGTGAGGATGAGGAATGTACCGGTGGGAGGGTGAGGGAGAGGAGTGTGTGTATGTGTGTTGTGTTGACTGAAAAAGAAAAAGAATAGGAGAACAAGAGTGGGAGCCAAAAAGAGAAAAAAGGGAGTGGATTATGTGATGGGTAGTGGGGTTAGGTGGGGGCACATTGGTCCACAAAAATTCTGACTTACCTTCTTTTTTTTTTTTTTTTTTTTAACTCCCGGGATGTTAAATACATGTCCACAAGGGGGATGTCTGATCTTGCAACATCGGGCCTCTAGCCTAGCTTCCTGCCCCAATGCTAGATGAGGCCCCTCTGCTAGCCAATGCCTCCATTAGGGACTTCCAAGGAGGAACAACCGGCTACGTGGCCAATGCGATGGAGCAAGCTCTGATGCTCCTCAAGGATATGGCCGAGCTGCGGGACATGAGGTCTTCCTCAGCCTCAAGAGATATCTTCCCATGGTATGTCCTCTTACTAGCCCATTTTTCTTCTCTCTCTTCCTTTTTTCTTTAATTTCTTTCTCCACTTTCTTTTTCTAATCCCTGCTTCTTTCCTCGGCATGCTGTTCAAGCCACTTTCCAGGTGGAGGAGATAACCAACTACTACCACCGGTAGATGAAAGAGGAGGAGGGAAGGTGCAATGCTACCATGGAGGCCTTTAATGTGGCTGAGAGAAGTATTCAAGAGCTGAAGAAGAAGTTGATAAAGGAGGAAAGGGAGTGAAAAAGTGTTGTGGTTGCTCTTGACAGCGCTGAGAAGCAAGCTGAGGATCAGCTGGCTACCTCCAAAACTCAGATCACAACTTTTAAAAAGAAATCGGAGGAGATCAAGAAGGCAAGGGAATTGGCTGAGAAGGCTCGGGATTAGGCCAAGCAAGATGGATACGACTTAGGAGTGGTGGAGACCGAAGAATCCCTCAGGGCTGAGGACTCGAGGGTCTATATGACCTACTACTCCCAAGTGTGGACTGAAGCTCTCAACCAAGCTAGGGTTGAGGTTTCATCTGTACTTAGGAAGGTAGAGAGTGTGTACTACCCCCTGCCATCCGAGAGTCTGCCCCTTCTGGCTCGAGGACTAATACCACCTCCGAGGTGGCAGAGGTGGGCAAGGACAGTACAACCAATGTTCCAACTTCTTCTACCTAACCCTTCGAGGAGGATGAGCACCCCTGTGTCACAGGAAAAGAAAAGAACGCTAACTAGGGAGTGGCCCCTGATGCTATGAAGTCCCCAAGTGTCACCCAAGACCCTATTGCCGAGAAAGAAGCTCCAATAAAGATGGAGATTGTCCTGGCCACTGTTCCTTTGCCTGCCAAGAATGATCCTACCAACAAATGCCCCGAGGCCCTAGGAACAGCATCCACGCAGCCAAACAATGCCCCTTCCAAAGAGAAACTTGTAATAAAGAAGAAATAGATCTTAGTGTAGTTCTTTCTTTTGTGCTTTTTTGTTCTTTTGTTTTGCTTGTAACTTTCGTTTTGGTTTTCCAAGTTTGTAATCAAGTTGTTCCTTTTTGTACTTAACCTGCCTTGCTTTAAGGCTTTGGATAATGAAAGTTATGCATATTTTCTTTCTTCCTATGATTCTTACACTAGTGCTGATATAATTTCTATCTTATCTAACACTTAATAAATGTAGCAATGAGGTAAAACTCTTCTTATCAATCTGCATAAGTAACGGAGAAGTTATCCCATCTCATATGGTCAGTAGCAAAAGAAGTTAAAATCCACTAAGCCCATTACCTTGACAAAGCATAATTTTAATTTTAAGGATATACACAATAATGTAGCATACATACAAGCTTAACTTACTTTGTTCCTTACTCATTATCAAGTTTAAAGGACCAGAGGGGCAACCAATCCTCAAACAAATTCAAGTATGTCTGTAAACGCTTTAAGTGATGCTCATGAGCATCCATTTGAACTTGCTTAAGTATGTAGCCCAAGAAGTCTGAAATAACTAAGGTTTTGCCCTGAAACTTGGTAAAATGATAAGAAGTATTAATTCACCCAACGAATGTGGTTTGAGGAACCAGACATAGCTGAGGTTCTGTTTGGTACTTAGAAAGATGTCATAATGTGTTAATTTTCTCAAAACATGTGGTCCGAGGAGCCAGGCATAGCTAAGGTTCTGTTTAATACTTAGAACAATGGTTAAAAGATATCAATTTACCCAAGGTATGTGGTTTGAGGAGCCAGACATGACCAATGTTCTGTTTGATACTTAGATAGATATCTGAGAGTATTAATTTTCCTAAGGTATGTGGTCCGAGGAGCCAGACATGATCAAGGTTCTATTTAATACTTAGAACAATGATTAAAAGATATTAATTTACCCAAGGTATGTGGTCCGAGGAGCTAGACATGATTAATATTCTGTTTGATACTTAGATAGATGTTTGTGAGTATTAATTTTCTCAAGGTATGTGGTCCGAAGAGCCAAACATGACCAAGATTTTGTTTAATACTTAGAAAATGATTAAAAGATAACAATTTACCCAAGGTATGTGATCCGAGGAGCCAGGCATGACCAAGATTCTATTTGATACTTAGATAGATTTCTAGGAGTATTAATTTTCCCAAGGTATGTGGTTTGAGGAGCCAAGCATGACCAACGTTCTATTTGATACTTAGAATAATGATTAAAAGATATCAATTTACCTAAGGTATGTGGTCCAAGGAGCCAGGAATGACCAAGGTTCTGTTTAATACTTAGAACAATGATTAAAAGATATCAATTCACCCAAGGCATGTGGTCTGAGGAGTCAGGCATGACCAAGATTCTGTTGGATACTTAGATAGATGTTTGGGAGTATTAATTTTCCCAAGGTATATGATCCTAGGAGCCAGGCATGACCAAGGTTTTGTTTAATACTTAGAACAATGATTAAAAGATATTAATTTACCCAAGGTATGTGGTTCGAGAAGTTAGGCATGACCAATGTTCTATTTTATACTTTGATAGATGTCTGGGAGTATTAATTTTCCCAAGGTATATGGTCTGATAAGCTAGGCATGACTAAAGTTCTGTTTAATACTTAGATAGATAATAAAAACGCATGACACACAATATAATAGACCCAAATAGGGTGAAGAAAGCTATGATTAATAAGGACTAGATTTGAATTCCTTAGCCTAAAGATTGATGGATTTAGACCCAAAAAACTCAAAACAATGAATTTGTAGAGAATGAGTTGGAAAACTGGGCTTTAGTGAATTAGACAAACACTAAAATAGATTCAGATGACAAGTGAATGAAAACGGATAGGTTTATGCTGAAGAAAATCGTCCTCGGCAAAGTTCAAGGAGATCTGTTCTTGTATATTTTTTTCAGGTTTGATTACAAAGTCAGTTCTTAATACTACAGTGTTTTTTCTCTTAGTTTCTCAATCCCTCTCTCACATTGCCTCCTCCTTCTATTATACTATCTTTCCCTTTCGTCTCTACCTTCCACGTGCAGGCCAGATGGTTGGTGTTAATACTTGTCCCATCAGCCCATTCCTGAAGTCTTTGTGTAGTAGCCGTAGGGTAGAAGACCACTGTTCAGGTATCACCTCCACATTAATGCGGCCAGAGAGTTAGCTGCAGAGCATTTAATACGGTGACAGCAGCTTTTCCCCTAAGATAATTTAGGACTCCCCACTGTCTGATGTCTCTGCAATGCTCATTTGTACCAACAAAACTTCCTGGAACGTTACCCTGGACGGTAGACCACCTCTTCGGACCTCGGCTTTGGCTAGCCGAGGAGGCATTTATCTTCAGCTCACCTTCTTGAGCCATTATGATCAAAACTAACCTTTTTATTTACTAACATAGTTTCTTCTGACAAAGATTTCTCCTCCTCGAACAACCTTTTGTCCTCGGCTTGGGCCACAGGCCTAATATATAAATAGATAATGAACTCCGAAGCCCAATACCCCTACAAAGGGAATTAGGAAAAGGAATGAAGACAATGAAAAGGATAAAGAAATAGAAAGATACAAAATTACAAAAAAGAAAATTGAGATAAATGACCACAACAAATGTGAAAAATAAATGACCAAAATAAATCTAAAATAAAGTGTCTTAAAAGTCATTACCAAGTTAATTTAAAGAGAGAGAGAAGAAACGATGTGTCATTATTGTATGCTTTGAGAAAGGAACACATGTCATCGTTGCATACATCCTCCAATTTGAGGATCCAACTTTTATAATATACTAGTAAGTTTCTTGTGTGACGCACGGATAATTTTGTAATATTTTATGTAAGACGGTTTTGGAGAATGTTATACATATATTACAAAAAATAATCTAAATTTGATTAACAAAATATATATGTTTTGAGATATTAAAAATTAGTTTAGTAGCTTCACTACACATTTGTAGCCTTTTCAAAGTAAGCTTAATTTTTTAAAAAAAAAAAAAATCATGAAACCAAAATAAATGCAAAAGAGTTACAGGACCATGAAAATCAATTAATTTGTATTGTGTTCATAGATTGCATACCATGAAATGAAAGTATGCCCAACTCTTTCACTGCCTTCTACTCATCGATAGTGCAACATTAAAATATGGTGTAAGCAAGTACATATGCATGTGTCATATAAATTATTTAAAATCATGGAAAAAAAAATTACCCATAGAGATTTCAGCGGCTTGATGGTGGTGGAAGGCCAATATGAAAGAGGTGATGGCCTCTCTCTCTCTCTCTCTCTCTCTTACAAATTCTTTATCAAGCTCAGGTTTTTTTTGGTAATAGTGAAATAATGCTTTTCATTTAATAGTCCACAACATTTTTGTGTTTCTATATCTCTCTCCAGTGCCTTATCTGGTTAGTTATTACTATTAGTCCTTAATTTTTTTCCTTTTGTTTTTAATACTAAAATGGTGGGTATGCTAAAAGACATAAAGAAGAGAGAAATGTGTGGTATAAGCTGAGATAATTAATGAGAGATTAATGAGATAACAGTAAAATATAAGTTAATGTAAACTTTTGGGTAACAGTAAAAAATAACTAATGAAAAGATTAAAAAAAAAATGTTAAATGCAAAATTAGAGTGCCACATGACAGGGCCTCATGCACTCTCACATGAGGTCTCTACTTATATATATATTGACTAGTAAGTTGTCCGTGCGATGCACATATAATTTTGTGATATTTTATGTAAAATGGTTTTAGAGAATGTTGTATATATATTACATTGAAAAAGTAAACTAAATGAGAATAAAGAAACGTATACATTTTGAGATATTAAAAATTAGTTTAGTAGTTTCACTGCATATTTGTAGCATTCTCAAGGCAAGATTTAAAATAAAATAAAATAAAATAATGAAACCAAACATAAATGCAAAAGAGTAACAAGACTATGAAATTAAAATCAACTAATCCATGTTATGTTCATAGATTTGAAAGTATGCCTAACTTTCTCACCAACTTCCACTTATTGACGGTATAACATTAAGACATGGTGTAGGTAAGTGTATATGCATGAGTCTTATAGATGATTTAAAAACATTGTGAACTCATAGGGGTTTTGATGGCTTAACGATGGTGGGAGACCAATATGACAGGGGTTGCGGTCCCTCAAACTCCTCTCTCTCTCTCTCTCTCTTACAAATACTTTGTCTATCTCAAGTCTTTTATTTTGATAATAGTGAAACAATGCATTTTATTTAACATTCCACAACATTGTGTCTCTCTATCTCTCCTCAGGGCTTTATCTGGTTAATTATCACTATTAGTCTTCAAATATTCTCCACAACATTTTCGTGTCTCTATCTCTCCTCAAGACCTTATCTAGTTAATTATTACTATTAGTCCTCAATTATCATTTTTTTTTTCTTTTGTTTTTAATATTAAAATGATGATGGGTATGTTAAAAGACATGAAAAAAAAAAGAAAAATGTGTGGTATAAGTTCAGACAATTAATGAGAGATTAATGAGATAACAGTAAAAATAAATTAATGTGATATTTTGGGTAAACAGTAAAAAAAAGTTAATGAGAAAAGGTTAAAGAGGCGAAATGCAAGATTAGAGCGCCACATAACAAGACTTTATGCTCTCCCGCATAAGATTTCTGCTTATATATATATTGATGACTAGTAAGTTGTTCGTGCGATGCATGGACAATGTCTATGGTTTTGCTAAATTCTGTTTGTAGGCAATGCTGGAAATTTTAGTTAATAAAAGTTTTCAGAAGGCAATGATTTAAACGTTCCATCACTTTTCTTGCACAAATGACACTAGCAAATGTAAAAGAAATTTATCTAAAACTATAAATTTTAAATGAAACTAATTAAAATTATGTGATTTAATGAAGCATATTCAAAACAATTAGCTTTAAATGAAACTTACTTGAAATTTATCCATAAAAAAAGTTTAGAAAATGGTTTGATAATTACTGTGTTATATTACAAACTCATATCATTTACGGGAAGTTTTTTCTTTCACATCAACATTTTTTCTAGAAAAAAGAAAAAGAAAAAGAAAAATAGAGAGGAAAACCCAATTATCCTAGTTAAGAACAAGATGGCGGATTCTTAATAAAAAGAAAAAAATAAAAGAAAAGAAGAACAAGATGGTGATATTTGTTATCACTATCCCAACCAAATCAAATCTAATAATATTTTTCTTTCAATTTGGATAAGTTTGAGGTAAATTTTATTTAAATCTTATCGTTTTGGATAAGATGTTCAACTTTTCAAAGTACATAAAAAGAAGGAAAAAAATGTTGGGAGATCATTGGCTTAGTATTTTACAAAGTTTTAAAATTTCAAATGGCATAACTAATGATCAAATGTTGTCATTTGTTGGTCCATATTTAAAGAAAATTTTCAAAAATTCAAGAGGGTTTTTTTTTTTTTTTTTTGGGTGATGAATTATTTTCTGTAAAGTCTAATAATCTGTACAAAGTCAATGCAAAACACATTTTTATCTAGGTAAGAAATATCACTTTAAGAATATCTAATACTATATATAATAGCAGAAGCCTTTAAGGAGGTGCTGACACGTTAGGAAAAATGCCCCCTCAAAATGCTGCCACGTATATAGTTTCCCATTTAAAAAACCGTACGGTGCATTTAGAAGACACACTTTCATCAAACGTGTATCTATAAAAACACCAAGCTGCCTATTAAAAAAAAATTAAAAACGCATACCCTAAAACGCTCTAACTTCCGTTTCTCCTCTTTCGGATACTCTCTCCTTTCGCTTCCTTTTGATTTTCTTAACACCGATGCTTACGATACAAAGATAGAGAAGGAGGGAAAAATAAACCTTGCGATTCAAAGATGAGAACAAGACAGACGTTGAGAGAACTACCACCGGTAAGTTTTTTTTTTTTTTTTTTTCATTCTTTCTTAGATCTGGGTATGGGTATGAAATATGAATTAGTTTTGAGAAATTTGGTTGGATTGATTTTAATTTAGGTATTTGGGTTACATTAGGTTTTGATTTTATTTTTTGAAATTTGGGGTTATATATGATTTAGGTCTGGAGAGGGCAAAAACAGAGAAATAAGAGAGAACAAGAGTTCTTATTCGGAAAGAGCAGAAATCTTTATCGGTAATTTTTTTTTTTTTAAATATTGCTTTAAACGTTTGAGTTGATTTAGTATTAGGTGTGGGTATTTAATTGAATTGATTTTGAATCAATATCTGTCTTCCTTTTTTTCTTTTTCCCCTTAAACTACACTCTTAGATACCATTTAAAGGACAGAAAAACAGCGAGTCGGAGATTGAAGAAGTTTGATTTTTTTTATTTGATTTTGATTGTCAATTTGTCAATTTTATTATTATTTTTTTTTTTTTCAATTAGTTTGTTCTGGGAATAGGAACAATTAAATAGGAATGTTGATTGAAATCACTAGCAGACAAATAACTTGCGGAGAATGACTTAGTTTTGGTTGATTAGTAGTTTGGATTTGTTTTGATTAACGTTTTTGGAATCCATTTATATATATATATATATATATATATATGGGCATGTTGTTCCTTTGGGAAGGTTACCGTGTAAATTTTAAGGATTTCTCTGTTTTTCAGCATTGATAAAGATTATTGATATAGACGCTCTTATGCTATGAGCGCATCAACTTTTATATGTTTATCCAAGTCAATGATATGGACATGCAGCACCATGACAAACATAAGATAATCATGGCCTTTTATGAATCAAGTTCTAATTCAATAAAAAACAATATATCACATGTATTAATCACGGCACACATGAATAAATCCAATACTTATGCAGAAAAAATTACTGCAAAATTTTTAATATGAAGAAAAGAACTTTTCTTTCATTCTAAAACACAATTAACTCATTAGTGCTGTTTTGTTCTCAAAGCAAATTGACCTGTAAAATTGTTATGATTTCATTAATTTTTTTCCCACCTTTTCCCAATAGCCAAATAGATTGTTAGAGTTCTCTTTTTTCTTCTTTTTTAGGCTATGCTTTGTAGCAAATTTGGCTTATTTGTGTTTGTATAGTTTTACAATTCAGTCTGCCTCTAAGATTACATATAGTCTTAGTTTTGCGAAATTTGAGTTTCTATTAGTTATATTTCTATAACTACTAAATTTAAGTCCAAACCGAGTTATATATATATATATGGTTTGTGGTCTCTAGCATTTTTTCCTACAAAACAAATACATATGTATAGTTTTAAGTTTGACTAAACCATGTTTCAATAGATTTTCATACTATACGTATTTTTTTAATTTATAAATTGACATTTAATGTAATTTTTCTCTTTAGTTAAATATGGATGATAGAAAGGTTATAGCGAATGTGAAGATGAGAGACATACTTTGGTTTATGGTGGTTGACTATTTCAACAATTACATGTTGGTGCATACACACGTATAGAAGGAAATCTATTTATGTGGGTGAGGTTGAACCAACATATATCGAAGACTGAATTATATAATGGATTGAATGGTGTGATTAGAATCCTAACTTTGAATAAGAAAAATCTTTGAAGAGGAATGAGACTAACTTATTACTAAAAATTTTATGATATTATGATTTTGTTTAGCTATTTTATAGAGTTATCTTAGAAGTTTTATCATATCATGTTTATATTATTAGATTATGATAGTAGTAGGTTTAAGCAATAAGTGAAAATTGTAGTACCATACTAATAGAAATTATTTATAATTCTTTGATTCTATACCTATAATTAAAGGATTTTACATATTTTTCCATAATTAATTTTTTCCCCATGTTATATGCTTAATAATCAATGTTGTTTGTTCTCTAGAATTGGTTTTTTGTTTAATTTTGCTTTCTCTTTCATTCTATTTGATAGATAGTATACCTACAAAAAACATAAATGAGTGTGTTAAGTTCATTGTCTCCTCATACATAACCATCTATTGAATGGATAGAGTATGGAGAATATGTGTCTAAAATTAATGAGAAAATTTGTGGTTTATATGTATTTATGATTTTTTTTTTTTTTTTAAGTTTCTTATCAAGCTTCTAAGATACATTTACTTTGTGCAGTATATAAATGTTGGGGTTGAACGGAATCTACAAAGGTCTATATTTATTCCTCACAAAAGGGACATGATAGGTGGAAAATAAAAAGGGGAAACGATATTTGACCGATTGGAAGGGAGCAAGAACAAAAAGAACAACTGAGATATGAAATGAGCTGATGCTGAATTAGCATCTTCAAATGCACTTGGTTGGATTGTTTTAGATTTAGATATTTGAGTTAGATTTGGTTTTAATGGGTTTAAAATAAATTTTGATTTGAGTATTTGTATTAGATTTGGGTTAAATTAGTTTTTGGTATCTGCCTATGGTGTTTGTAATTAGATTTATAAATGGAGATATGTGTTGGGTGTTTAGTACGTGGTAAAAGTGTATTTAAATATTATTAAAAAAATTCTTTTCTAATAAATGTAAATAAAAAGGTTCCCGCACATAGTGCGGGTTAAAAAGCTAGTTTTGATAAAATCAAAAGTCAACACCTTAACATTAACCACTATAGATTTTGTCCAGAACTCCAAATAAGAGAAATAATTTCGATAACTAAAAGAACTTGGGTTAAAACAACAGGGAAGTAAAAAAGAGAAGTAACACTAGTACATCTCAGTCTATTAATTCTCTATAATCAATTATAAATCTCTAGCGTGAGAGAGAGGAATTCTCTTAATCACCATTCAAAGTCTTTGTTTAAAGTCAATTTTGGCCCACCCTGAATCCAACAGCAATTTCTCGGTTCCTGTACATTATGAATGTTTTTGGTAGAATAATCATCAAATATGGAACAATACTTGCCAGTACTGAGAGAGTAGTATATGTTTTTCTTGTCTTGGATAATTGGCAAGTAAATCTTGTTACCCAATCCTCTTGGCACAACAGGTTCTAAGAAAGACCCTCCAAGACTGATATATAGGATTCTATTTCCCAAACTTCTCACAATACGACAGACAATCTTGCAAGGTTTCATCATGGTTTTATTTACTTGTAACTTAGGTAGTTCAAAAACATGAATTGGTGTCCTAGTGTCACCCTCCTCAACCATGAATATTGCTAAAAGCTTCCCTTCATCACTTTCCACCAAGTAACTTCGATGAACTGAATCAAGCTTTTCTTGAATAAGGGGAATTTTATCATTATGATAAATAATCCAATTACTTGGGTTGTCGTTTGGATCAAATACTCCTAATCCTCCATTCTCACCCAAACAATAGCACAATCCTTTGTGTAAGATTGGATTGCAATATGTTGATGGCGTAAATTCTGGCCTTTTAATAATTGTATGGGAAGTCCAACGTTTTTCTCCACGTTTAATGAACCCAAAATCATCCCACCCACAAATTCCAATAACAAAACAGTCAGAAGAAGTAGGCGGAGAAGAAAAACTCATGGTAACGAATGATTCTCTTTTTGTGTATTTAGGGAGTTCTACTTTTTCCTTTGTGAAAGGATTGAAGAAAAAGACACTAAAATTGTCATGACCAAATCCAGTCAAGAGCAACCAACCATACTTTGAGAAGCGAATACGTGCATCCAATAATTCTGGAATGTCGATCTCACATGCATCATGCTTTTGGTATGCAGGGTGAAAGAATGTGCATTTATGCAAGCCAACGGACATTAAACATGGAGATAGAGACCATGGAGAATCAGTTAAGGTTGAGACCGCTGGTCGAGGAAGAGAAGTGCTTGATCGCCATGATTTGCATATAACACGAAAGGTTGTAAAGTCCCCAGCTAAAAGATATGAGGAAACTAAACATAGAAGCTCAGGTGGAAGATGAGACCAGGATCTATGTAATCCCTTTTTATTTTCTTGATTTTCTTGATCTTCGGTAGAATATCTAACAATTTGTTTGGCCATGTGTAGTTCCACTCCCGCCGATTTCTTCCTTCTTTACGTAAAGGCTATATATTGGAAAGAGAAACAATATCACCCTTGTAAAGGTTTCTCAATTGAAAGTACAATTATACAAAACAAATTCATATACCATCACAAAGTAAAGAGTTTCTCAAATAAAAATAATTTGAACACAAAATAATTTGACAAAAAAAAAAAAAAAAAGGCAAAGGCAAATTTAAAAACAAGTCCTATTAAAAGTGTGGCCCTAGAGTGAGGTACATCAATTAGAATTCTCAAAATACAAAAGCTTTACTTCAATATTGCGAATTGAAATTTCAATAGAAACTGGATAGTAAAAGTTGTACATGATACCTAGATTTCGTTAAAAAAAAAAAAAAAAAAAAAAAAGTAAAGTCAATGATACCTTTATTGCTTTCAAGCTTCTTGGCTCATAATCATCGTCACCACCAAAAATCGATTGCTTTTCCTTATTAAAGGAATTGTTTCTGTCGTCAAACTTCTAATGCACTATTCGGCTTTTATAAGTATTTATTTAGACTCTTAATGCACTTGGAACTTAGTTCTATTCAGGCGGTGGCTTTCCTTGTCCTTGTAGGACAAGGAATAATAATAAGATTCCTAGTAATGCACTTAAACTTATTAGTTCTCTGTTTAGACTCCTAATGCACTTAGAACAGGCGGTGGCTTTCCTTTGAATAATAGTAATACGAATTGCACTTGGACTAGGAATACAAGTTTATTATATATACAAAGTTTCTTCAATTTAAAACTATTCCACCACCAAATAAGAGAAAACCCTCAGAAGGCAAACGCCAATCAAATATTCTGTCTCTCAAGTAGTAGTGCATCTGCCTGAGTTTGCTCTTCCTCATTCAAGGACTTCCCTCGGATCCAGGTTTTGATCTATTTTTGTATCCCATGAACTAAATTAATGTGGTTTATTTTATTTTTTATTACATATACTAATTGTGATTTTAATTGGTGACAGCGCAAACAAAATGGAAGTAGCAAAAGTAGAGAAACAAAATACGCATTCCTATCCTTTCACTGCCTCTCGATTGTATCCTTGGCTTGTAATCCTTGATGGTAAGCAAGGACAAAGGCAAACTTTCTTTGACGTATCAAAAAATCATTATCAGACAAAAAATATTCCTGAGATGTGCAACAAACTAATATACGCTTGTTCTCATGGATGGTTGGTTTTGGTTGATCGTTATTCAATGGATTGTTATCTTTGGAATCCCATCTCTTTAGAAAAGGCTCCGCTCCCACGATTGGAATCCATTGCTTACAAAGGCTGCATTCTATCATCGTCTCCAAGTGATCCTGAATGTCATATCTTGTTCTTCAATAGATTGGAAAGCTCTCTTTTGGTTTGCCAGAAGGGTGACCTTGTATTTAACGAACAAGTTGGTATATTTGCTGAAGATGTTCAACTATGGAACTTTGCAATGGTTGGAAAAACAATCTATTGTTTGACATTAGAATATACTCTGTATACAGCTGAATTTGTGGGTCGAACAGTCCAGTTTACACGAATTATAATGGAGGAACTTCCTTGGCCATCACCATTGGACCTTCCAAAATTTGATGCTTTTATCGTTGAATCTTGTGGTGAACTCTTTCTAGTTCACATGATGTTTTTTGGATTTCGCATGGAAGAGGTCTATGGATTCTTTGTCTTCCGAATGGATTTTGAAGAGAAGAGGTGGGTTAAAGTGAAAAGTATAGGAGATCGAACTATTTTCTTATGCCAGCATAATAACACTGGTTGCATGTATTCTTTGGCAACAGAGTTGGGAATTAAAACAAACTCAATCTACTTTACGATGAACTACCAAAGACTTCTTTACGTGTTTGACTTGGAAAATCTATGTATTTCAAAGTCTTTACCTTGTTCTACTGTAAGCCGTGATTTAACACAATATTGGGTAATGATTTAGTCTTTTGGACCTGTTGAAAGGCCATATGTTGAACCTAAAGTTTACATGTTTTGTTGTGGTTAATAGTTTTAATTGTGAGTTGTAATATATGAATTTTTGTTATGCATGAATAGTTATTAACATTGTTAGCAATAATTTTGGAACAATGACATATTTGATCTACCTTTCCTGATGGACTCCTCACTGTCATTGTTCATATTGGATCATAAGAATGAATTAGTGTTTTCAAAGACTACTACCAGGGATACCATCTCCTTCTATTACAAGTTTTTAACAAAATGATGTGCTAGTTTATGTGTTAATAACCTCTGGCAATTAAATTATAAAAAAATAAAAAATAAAAAAAACCTCATATCACATTACAATCAATTAAAAAGCAATATACCATCCACACAATAACATCAGAAACAAATCAAAACAAGAACACAAATTTGGACGGAAGGTTTAGGTAATTAAGTCTTGTTAATGTTAAATCTATCTTGTTTAGTTGATTGGCTTTATTTTTTTTTTTTTAAACACAATAATGAAAATTTTCAATATCATATGACCATATGAAAATTAAATTATTAAACAGCTATGTTACCCTCTATGTAGCAGCCTGTCACATTAAATAGGGTTTTTTCAACGTCTTGGACACTCTAGGCTTGTGATCTCCCAAGTGGGCAACAAGACCATTCTTATTGAGATACCTAAAGGCCCATTTGGGCTTTGATTTGCTTGTGCCTGTTGTTGTGGACCAAAAATTCATGTACATTTTAGCATAAAATTTTGGTTTTTTTTTTTTTTTTTTTGACAAAAAAATTCATGTATATTTTAGCATAATTTTTTTTTCTATTTTATATACTTGTTTTTCAAAATACACAACATTAGCCTTGTGTGTGCAATATAAGATAAATACCTTATGAAGACTCTTTAAATAGTTAATATAAAATATTGAGATACACTTTAACCTAAAAGGCCTAAGCCTAATATGAATGAGCTTAGCTATGTTATATTATTATTATCCACTCATTCCCCTCATCATTATTTAATGTGAAATTTTACTAACACTTGTACACACAACATTAGAAAGGACATCCATGCATCCATTAGCCTCTCTATAGAAATGATTAAGCCTGCTTTATTCACATTCCTATTAGACACATACACTCATCTATAATAAGTCTCAAAAAAGTACTAATGATCTTGCTTGGTTGAATAATATCAATAGCAGTCAGAGAGTCAAGTTCAATTTCTAGGCAAGTAGTACCCATCTTTGAGAGCCCTCAACTCAAGCTTGAAGGTTGTTAGAATTATTGGTTAAGTAATTAAATTTACAATATCCCAAAAGTTTTGGGATAATTGGTAATTTAATATGGTATCCGAGTATGAGATTTTGAGTTCGATCTCTGTTTCCTCCACTCTACGACTCATTTAAATTATCATGATCTCTATCTCCTCCACTCTACCTCTCATTTAAATTCCCACGTGTTAGTCCTCACCTATTAAAAGGTAGTTTCGTTCCACACGTAAGTAAGAGTGTTAGAAATATTGATTAAATTATAAAATTTACCATATTCCAAAAGCTTAATTAGTAATTTAACTAAGGCTTTGTCATACCATTGCTCATGAAGACACTTTTAATCACATATCTATATCACCTATTTAGGTACCCCCTCCTCCCGCAATATCGTGATTCCTTATAGAGAAGTTGATTTTATTTGGAGGGGAGAGGGGGGGGGGGGTATGTTGAACCTAACCAAAATTTCTTAATTTTATTTATTTTTTATTTTTTATAATTCAATAATTAAAAAGGGAGGGGGGACTTGAACAATAAGCATCTCTATTGAAAACACCAAAATGTATCAGTTAAATTACAAGATTTTTAGCTAAATTTCAATATATAAACAATAAACATATCCAGGTTTTAGAGAGAGAGAGAGGAAAAAAAAAAAAAAAAAAGACAACGCCCAAGTTTTAGTGGTTCACAATAGAAGGGAAAATGTTGAATAACTTCTCCTCACGACAATCATGTATATTAAGGTCTGGACTGTGCAATTTGAATTTATGTTACAGAGTTATATCTATGTAAAAACGATTTGAATTTATGGTATTATATGAAGCTCTTCTTGTCCAATGTAGCCTAATCATTAAAAGCAAAACATATTTATAAAAAGGAAACAAAGTTTCAAGTCAACATCTGTTCACATTCATTAAAAAAAAAAAGAAAAAAAAAAAAAGAGAGACAATATCTGTTTACATAAGGAGTACTGAACCACTAAGATAAACTTTTGGATAAATTTCACTAACTTATCTTGAGGTTTGAGCTAATGCCAAGGTCCAAAACATTTCAAAACTAACCAACTTCATCACTAAACCCAACTTGGTCCAAAACACCATTTAAGCCCCATTAGTAATTTAAGCCTCTCATCTCTCTCGTCCCTCTCTCCTCTCATCCCCTCCTTAACCCTAAACTCAGATCAAATCCCTCAAAATATCATGATTATTTCCAGTAGGCCATAGTCGCCACGAACTACCACTACGATGGTTATCTCTCTCTCAAGCTTAGCCATAGCTCCATGAAGCCCACACCACCACAGATGGTAGCTGAGCTCAACGACGCCACCACAACCACTAATTGCTGCCTTCTCCTCTCTATCTTTCTTATACTCTTCTTTATTTCCTCCGGTCATTTATGGCCAAAATCTCCTTTTGTCTTTGGTTTTGTGATTGGTTAATTTAGGGATTGGGTTTTCTATTGGCTTTAGGGATTTAGTGATTTTGATTTAGGTTTGTAAACAGGAGTACTAGGTGTTTTAGGGTTCGGAAAAAGAGATTTTGGGGTTGATTTTGAAATGGCTTTGGATGTACAGTTCATATAAATGTTATGCATGCTCCATGTATATGAATGTGTGTATATGTGTCTAAGTCAGTGAGTGTGTGTAAGATTTGTTTGTGGTAGTGGGCTTTGTAACAATTTTGTGGTGAGGCAGTGATTTTGTGAAAAATAAGCTTCTATTTCTAATAGAAGATGATGGGAAATTTGCGCCTCCACCACCATTGAACACATTCCAGCCCCACATTCTAGCCTGTTCATATCAGTAGGCTGCTTCAGAAATATGGGTATGACATAATTTTAGATCTTAATTTTTTTGTGAAATTGACACTTTCCCTCACTCAAGGAGGGGATGAGAAAAGTCTTGCTCATATTTATCCTCAAATTATTATTTACTAGTTGCAGACCCACGCGATGCGTGGGAATATATAAATATTATGTATCGGGGTATAGTATACGAAAAGTAACAATTACATCAAGGATTATTAACACAAAAATTGTCTTTCAACTCAATGTTTATGAAGTTTCATTTTAGTAATAAACTCCCCACAAAAATAATATAAATCAACCCAAAAAACAAACTTTTACTATGAAAAGTGAAAACATGGTAGTGATTTTTAATAGATTGGGGCAATAGCACTAGCTTTCAGTAGAAAACAATTTGATTTAAAAAGTCGCAAGCTCATATAGGAAAAGAATTGAAAATGATGTCTAAAACAAATTTTGACTTCTTGCTTATTCCCTTGAATATGTCAAATTATTCTTTGTATTATTTGCACTTGAATTTAATTATTTAAATGATAGCTATGACACTACATGATAATGTTTCACCTAAGACAATTAGTCAAACTTTGAGAAGAAGATATCTCACATTTATATCATAAAGAACTTGCATTTTTATTTTTTTGTTCTGTGATATGGGAAGTACTAAGTCTTCAATTGGAAAGACTTCTATGACATAATGATGCAGCAACCAATATATAAGTATAATGTGTAACAACATCTAAGGGGAGCAAACAGAAAAATATATACATATACACACTTACACAGTGTTTTGAACTATCCATTTTTCTGAATTAGAATTCAATTGACTAAATTTAATAAAATTATTTTCATAGGAATTCAACATATATATATAAATATATATATATATATATATATATTTACACATTTCCTACCAGCAGGTTTTGCATCTAACTCCAATTTCAAATGCCATATTGCTTCATGTAAACGGTTGACTTTACATCTTAATGTCTCACCTCATCCCAAAGGCATCATCTCAGCATGCTGAGCCTTCACCATTTCTGTTAAAGTCTAGCCCATTTTCAATTTTGAAACCTCAAAGCTAATCACTATTTATCAAATGAGTAGAGTGAACCAACTATATGACAGTTATATATATAAAGTTTCATATCACTGAAATGCAATGCAAATCAATTAAAAAGTTATTTAATTGAATGTCACTGAAATGCAATAAAAAGAATAAGCACCCAATAGAATCAACCATCAATATGATAAGTAACAAACTTAGAGTCATTATTCACTCAAAAAAAGAGAGTCATTATTCACAAATCAAAGCAAATGAAAAAAAATCCAATAATGAAAGAAGAATTTAAGCTACCAATTATGCGATGTTGTTGACAATGCCAGATAGCCTTAAAAACCTTAGTGTTGTTGCCTTATTAGCCCCAAAGATGCACAAAACAAAAACATGAAACAAACACATGGAATGGATCTGAAATTTTCTCAAAAAGAAAGAAAGCATAGAATACCTTACATAAAGTTTTGTTAATGCGATACCTTATGCTTAGTGAAAGTGAGGGTCAGATCTGTTATCTTTCATAAGCAAATAGATATCAAACATAATCTGTATTAAAGCAAATAGATATCTAACTATCATTATTTTTTATTTTTTTTTAAATCACATGAAATTAAAACAAACTTGCATAGTTATTAACCAATGACTGTGTGCACCATTCCTACACTTGAAGTCTGCCAATGAGACAAAGAGATTAGGACAGGAGATAAAAGGGAAGAAGCAAACATCAAATTTAATATTTAGTATTAAGTTTAAGATTCAGCCAAAAAATTCTCACCAACAACATACATTGTCAAAATTTCTCAACCAACCAAATAAATAAATAGAGTAACACAAATTCTATTAGTTTGAATAGAAAATACACTAATTTTCTAGAAGAAAATATTATATCTTAAAAAACCAATGCCTTTTTAGGCGGGATGGTACCTCTCCGCATATTGGGTGCATAGAGATTCTAATAGAGAGGTTCAAAATTTGAACTACTCGGCCAACAACAAATCAAGAAGAAATACCATTAGTGGCAACTCCTTGATTATCAGCTAGTAAAACAAAAGAATGGAAGCAACATATGAAGATAGGATCATATATAATATAGTACCAATAATATTTTTGGACAGGGAGGCAACTCTGTCACCACCATTTCTTCTCTCACATTAATTTTTCTTCTTGATTGCTAGAAGATTTTTGGGTGTATGCTTTCATCTATAAAACAAAAAATAATCTGTAATCAAATACAAAAGTCTATGAGGGTTCCAAACCAACACCAGACTCTAGTAGATTAGACAGATTGACAAAGGTCTATGAGCGATGAGTTTTTACTTATTAAGCCTCTACAAAATTTAGATAAATTTTCAGTCTTTTAGAGCAAAGGAATTAGATCCAAAAATATATGATACATGTAACATGAGATGTGATCATAAATATATAAATGATTTAACACAACAAAACACAATCAAACCAAAGAGAAATAAGAGTGAAACAAAAGAAAGCAAAGGAGGAGAGCCACTGCATCTATTGGTTGCCTCTTCTGTATGGATGTCGTTAACCCAAAAAAGATAGGATTTGGAATTTGGGTTGCTATCAAAATCAATCAATTTGTTAGTCCACAAAAGAATACCAAGAATCTCTTTGATGTTCAGCCACCTTTTTCCTTTTGCCGCAAAGGAAACTTGAGAACTATAAAACAAAACCCAGAAACTGAAAACCTAATAACAACTCAAGTGGTAGTAATTGAACTTTACAATTGATAACCAATAAGTATGACAAATTATGTAGAAGACAATCATTAAGGAATTATTACCTTCGCTTTCTTTAACATAGAATCAACAAACTTCTCCTGGCTCTTCTCTAATAAGCCACAACACATTAAAAGAATGAGACATGAGTTACATTGATTGGTTGGCTACCTTCTAGAAACATAACAGCATACACGTTGTGAGCAATTTAGCATCTAGTCTTAACGTTAAACAAAAAATACTAACCATCCATAAGTCATCAGAAGTTGTGATACAAATATAGTGATAATTCAGCATTGTGAAACACACCTAAACAAAAATCAAGAGTGATGTGTAAAAGAAATTGACTAACAAAATTTGAATAAAGAATCAAAAAATTCCTCTAGGATTGTAAGCAATAATCAACAATGGAATTGAATTCTTGATAGTTTGCATACCTTTGTCTTGCATATTCGCTTGGCATTGGCTAAGTACGGAAATTTTGGGGGGGGAACTAAAGTGGAGAGAGAGAACTTACAGGCAGAATATATAAGATTTGGATTAGCTATTAAAAGTGGACAGGTGATTTGGATAGAAGACTCTTAACTCTGCATTTAAGTTACAAAGAAATTGTTTTGCTTCCGAATTCCAATTTTGGATGGAAGGATGTGAATAGTCGTAACTGAAGATAATAACTCATGTTGTATGGATAACAATTGAGAAGATTTAGTACTTAGTAGTAGATGAATAAGCATCTTTTTTCTCTTTTTTTTGAGAAGGAGATGAATGGTCATTTTAATAGAGTGCATCAACATGTTTGTCCATGATCTATATTTAATTTTTTGATGAACATAATCTGTATTTAATTGTTTTATAAAAATTAGAGAGAAATTATAAAGGAAAAAAGTATTTAGGAAAAAGTATGAAGTGGAGGATGAGGTGGCTCAACAAGAGCGTAGCAACTTTAAATGCTACGCTTCAGCTTTTAGTATTATATAGATTACCCACACCCCCCCCCCCCAGCGCGCGCATACGCGCGCACAAACACTCTATTTCAAGTTATCACATGCATAGCTAGAAGATAATCTAGAGCACTGAGAGATGTCAGCTGTTATGATTTAAGTGAACATAAACAAGTGATGGCGCAAAACTTTTTTCTTACAATTGATGACCGGCTATCAAATGTTGGTAGTACGAAGCAAGGGCCCAAGCTCCTTAAGTGGTATAGACCTTGGAATATCCTTCCTCTAGTGATCACGAAGTGCTTCAATTGCCGTTTTACCACCAAAAAAAAAAAACAGTTAAAAAAAGCTAAAAGATGAATAACAAAGTAAACCAAATTTCATTCAATTTGTTAAACCTGCAAATTACTAGACGCTCTTTCTCCAGACAAACTTGATGCTAGTTCAAGGAATTCTTTATCTTTCAAATCATCTACAATTGGAAACCCAGGACTAAAGAGTGAAACTGAAATTTCTTATCTTCTTCGTAACTCTGAGACAGCAGATCGTTCCCTTTGGCTTCCCTGTCCAACATATGGAAAGATCATTCGCATGAGTAAAATTTTAAATTTAACTAGGTACAGGGTGGGCTGTAAAAATAATCATAACACAATCAAAGGAATATTGAACTTAAAAGGATGAGTACAAAATTGATTTTGGTTCAAGCTCGATTTTGAACCAAAAGATTAAACGTTGTTTATGTAAAGGGAAAATTGTACTTAAAAGGATGAGTATAAGCTCAATTTTGGTTCAAAATTTGTTTACATAACGGGAATTTATATTAAAACTTTCAAGAATGTCCATACAAAAGCTTAAACTTTTAATAATACCATGATTTAAATTTCAACTACCATTTGGACTTTGGTTGATGCAGAAATTCCATAAATTTATAAACTTTGTGTATGACCAGAACCATGCTACCAGAATGCATCAATGACATAAGATGCACCAGACCAAGAGTTCTCAAAACAATGCATTTATCAAAAGGCCAATTTCCTTATATGTGCTCTCGTCTGAATAAGTTATGGAACAGGTCGCTACAGACATTGGCACCTGATGCATACCTCTACTTCGTTGCAAATACTTTTTTTTTTTTTTTTTTTTGTTACCATAAAATTGAAATTTAACAACTTAAACGATTTTTTTTTTGTTACCATTTATTGCAAATTCATAGTTTAAAAGTTCAATATGAAATTGGCAAAAAGATTCAATCTACTTGAGCTCCTTGGTCAACAAGCTCAATAGAAATTGCTAGGTGTCATTAAAAGCAACAGCAGTTATAGCTCGAGTGCAGATTGGACATTATTATTTGCTATTGTAACATCCTTATTTTCAGGAATATCTTTGGGTGAAGATGCAGTGAACCGCTTTGCAATAGGGTCCTCTACAAAACAAGCAGAGTTGACAAAAATTTATTCCACATAGAATCTGCAGAAGTAGAAGTTGATCCATTGGCTTAAATATAATCAAAATCTGTTTGACTTGGGGCCTGGTCATCATTAATTGAAAACCCAATTTCAATTTAATAGTGTTACATGAAAACACAAACCTTGCCCTCCACACCATTCTTATAGAAGGGGGTGCCATTTGAGGTAGAGATCATTGACAAAAATTCTTCTAGTTAAATTGTTACCATGGAAATATGCACCTAACCCCATCATAAAGTGTGATATTGTAAAATCATACAACATTATGCAATTCCTTACAGAGTAGGAAGAAGATTACAGTGCCTGACATAACTGAAAAACCTAACTTCAATTCTATTATCATATGTTGTATAATAAAAGTTGGGTCCTCCAAGCCCTGGTTAGGCAAGTGTCCATCTTCTCTATGCAACAAGTAACTACAATCTCCTTGCGCCAAGTGGCTACCCTTTATTAAAGACTTGAATAAATTACAAGATTTCCCTATAGTTTTTGGTGATTAAAAATTAGTCCCTAAATTTATTATAAAAAAAAATAAAAATAAAAATAAAAACATTTAACTTTTTTTAAATTGTTACAATTCACACCTCTCAATTTGTCTCTATTAACTAAAAGTAACAGCTATTTGTATAAGTTGTGACTAATACATACCTTAACACAAAACCTCATTTCATGTGAAACTATAAGACCTCTAGTAGACTACATGAAAATAGTAAAATTGCATAATAATTGGTCGATAGTTATTAGTGCCAAAAATTCACAATAACTCTCTTTTTCCTTCATTTTTTTGCCAAAGTTTATCTTTTATTTTTAATAATTCAATAGTTGATGAATGTGGGAAGGGGGGGAGGGGTGCTTTAATCTTGGATGTTTCCGTTGGAAATACCAGAAGGTGTCAGTTGAGCTGCAAAGCTCTTGGCCTATTGCCAAAGTTTCAAAAAAATTAAAAAATACTAAAATAATATTCAACTACCAATTGTTTTTAGAAATCTAATATAAGTTTCAAAATTTATATTATTTTAATAATCTGCTTTAATTTTTTGTTTTAATAATAAAATTTGGATTGTACACGTCATGCTTGCATTATGTGACTCATTATAAGTATATTAAAATTATTAACATATTTTGCTTTAAGTGAAACTCTATTATCAATTTTTTTTAAAATAAAGAAGCAAAGAAAAAAAACTACTTTGATTAAAAATAAATTATCAAAAAGTTACAGTTTGACAAGTAACTTAAAACCATTTTTTTATATTTGATTTTAATTATATTATAGAAATATTTTCTTTAGTTTGCATATGATTCTTAGTTAAGTAGATTGGTTAGAAATATTTACTTAATTAAATAGCCCCATCCCCTCCCCCACCCCAGGAGCACTTGAACCCGGGTCCTCAAAACCCCCCCAAGCCTTATGGCTTAGGGAAGTACCAACTCACCCAACATGCCAATGCATCATGCATGCTAACAGTAGTGTTACATAAAAATAAATAACTAGACATAATCAAGATTCATAAAAATCAATCACTTGCATAACATATTTTTGGTAATTCAACAAAATCCCCTCTAGCTAATCATTATGATAGAAAAATGAATGTAATCTATAGAGGAAATGATATTGCATACAACATTCTGTAAATGCTCCAAACAAAAGATATGTTTGAGACAAACTGATGTATCATCAGGAAGATTTTGTCATACAAGAATCAAATTAACGATTTGGATGTTTAGAAATTATCCAAGTGAAAATCTGAAAAGTAAAAAGGTATCATTTATCAAACAACAACTAAATGACTCAATATTTATTAAGTATTTCAAAGAACCTTCTGGGACCAACCACCACAGATTACCAAAGGTTGATTTGCCATCAAACCCACCAATTAATAGATGACGTGAACCAATAGATGTCATAGAGTGGTATGCCCGAGTAGCAGGGGGGCTCGTTGCCAGTCAGTAAGCGCTTCCATTGTGCAGACACTTATTTGCCAAAAAGAAAGACAAATTTTTCAATAAACTATATATGAAACAGTAATTTCTATAGCTTGTTTCACCCCTGCTAGCAAAATTTCACAGATGAAATGCTGAAATTGGTTTTACATGTGTTGTTTTTATTGATATTATTATAATTTCTTTATATATAAAAAAATAATTAAAAAAAGAAGAGGTAAAAATCATCATGTGAAAGTTGCAAGCATATCATATATCCGATACTATCTATCATTGTATCCACTTTTCAGTTCCGCTGGTAACAAAAGGACCATAAAAAATAGTCATACACCATGTTTCTTCATCAAAGAAGTCTGTAAATTACACGTTGTGTGTTGCTTATTTCTAAAACAAGTTATGAGAAATCTATGTTACAACATTGGGGCTTTTCCATGAAACCAAACAATGCATGCATTATTGTCAGATAATCAAAACCATTTTTGGCTACAACATGTTTGAACAGCGCCCACTAGGTATCTTGTGAGATGCATGGCCGTGGAGACAAGAAGTAGAAAATAACCTCTCTCACACCACTATTTTTTATTTTTGAATTTAAAAGGTAAAATGTAATTTCACATGTAAATGTCACACTTCGAAGAAAACTGTTTTAAAAATAGAACAAACAACTTTATACAGGTAATAGTCAGAATATCTATAGCATGAACAATATAGAACGTTCATTAACATCATGATGACACATCCAGCACATATCTGCTAGGAATCCAACCAGCAAAGTTGTTAAGCACTCACCCCAATCTAAAACAATGCAGTCATTGTAATAAATGTCATAACGACTCAACCAACCACCAGTCCCATGAGAATATAAAGGATGCTGAAAGTTGTTACATAGTGCCCTCCAGAGGTCACAGTATGACCATAGCGAGAAGAAGGAGCTTGACCTGGAAGCTTCAACTGGGTCTATCCAGGTGTTTCATTTTCTTCCTCCCACAACAAAGAAATGACATAAATTCAACTTAGTTTACAAAAGAACTTCTAATAGAACTATTTTAATTATTCTCTAACACTCAAAAACTGATTGAGAAATATCACTTCAAAAAAAGTATACGCAGGCAAGGATTTCTTAAATACTTATTAGAAGACAGAAATACACCTCATTGTCAAATAATCAAGGACTTCTCCACAAATAAAATTCAGAGAATAGTTTCTGAATAGTATTTATCATAAAAAAATTTACATGATACATCCATTAATCTATAGAAGAGATTCATTCATTTTACGCATGTTTTGGCAGATGGCTTTGTACATTGAGATCCAACCACAAAGGAAAACAAAACAACTTTTGCACAAGGAAAAAGTGAATCTGAAAACAGCGGAATGGATTTCGAAGAAGTAAAACCCCACGCACAAGACCAATCAAACAAAGTGCTCGCAAACAACTCTAAGAGCTTATCCCCAAAAAGCACCGAATCTTCAAATATGCAATTATTTCTCTCCCTCCAAATAATCCACATCACACAATGTGGTGCCAAATTCCAAACATTTGAAGAATGCTTTCCCAACCAATTCCTTCAACCGACCAGCAAATCAATAACTCTTTTAGGTAGAACCCAAGAAAAACTAAAAGATCTAAGGGCAAAGCTCCATAACCGAAATACCTCACCACAGTGTAGAAGCAAATGATCTACACTCTCCCAATTACATTTACATAGACAACACCAATCCATAATAGTGCAGCCCCTTTTCCTCAAATAGTCCGTTGTGAGAACCCTCCCCCCATGCAGTTGTCCAAACAAAAAACGACACACGACATGGAGCCTTCACACCCCAAATACTCTTCCAAGGAAAAGTAATAGAGCTTGATGCCCTCAATGCACCATAAAAGGATTTTATATCAAAATTCCCCTTCGACCCCAAACACAACCTCATCTTATCTCCACCCTCAATAGGAGGACTTAGCGACTCCGATGTACGAGTAAAGGCCCCCACCAACTCCATCTCCCATTCATTAAAACCACATTGGAACCGTATATTCCAATTTCATCCTTCCTCCAAAGTGTGACTCACCACCATATCTCCCACAGATGCCTCCCTATAAGCAGCAAGTTCAAATAGCTCCGGGAAAGTTCCTTTCAATGATTGATCTCCACACCAATGATTATGCCAGAACCGGATTCTACTCCCCAAACCAATCTCAAAGGAAAGGAACTTGCTAAAACTCTCCCAACCTTTCCGAATGCCACGCCATAAACCACATGATGCAGGACCATGGCAGCAATCGTTGAAAACATATAAAAGGCATCCTAAGACTTTTAATTAGTTTTAAGTGTTAGGGGTATTTTAGAAATTTTATGTTTTCTGGAATGGGCTGTGTTATTAGTCCATTGGGTTTTATTTAAGTTTAGTTATTTAATTTGGGTTTGGTATTAAAGCCCAAAGAGTCCAAGTCCAAGTTTTATTAGGTTTTTAAGAAAACCTAGTTCTACTAGGATTAGGTTTAGTCTTCTATTTAAAGAGTTGCGGTGTTTTCTATTAAGGTAGAGATTAATAATATTTTCAGATTTTAGAGCTATAAGCATGTACAGTTTGTGTGTTTATCTTTTATTTACTTCACGGTTACTATTCACAGCCCTGTTCACAGCAACCCAGATCTGGATTTTCACCTTTGCTTCATTCCTAAAGCCCTATTAAACCTTGTTTCCCCTTGTCCTACGTCACCACACCCATGTGAACCCCTATGTAACTTTGAAGACCCCCCCCCCCCAATTCCTCCCCAAATTTCAATGCGATCACACGCCTCCATAATCTTGTCTCCTCAACCCCATAACGCTACAACCACTTACCCAAAAGAGCTTTATTAAAGGTAGTAATTTTCCTAATCCCCAACCCACCATCAACAAAAGGATAACACACCTTAACCCACCCTACCAAATGAAGTTTATGCTTGTCCGCCAAACCACCCCAAAGAAAATCCCTCTGTAACTTCGAGCATATTTCCAAATTAGAGCCCCACATTGGATTTCTTGTGTATATATATCACTCATCAGTGCTATCATGTTCCATGTAGCATTGGCAGGTAAAATCCATCACATAGATTGGGATCTATATCTACTACGTGAATGGAAGAGTCTAACACCAGAACTGTGTATGACATTACTTTTAGGAATTCATAATCTGCCATATCATTATGTAATTATAACTGCAATCCATTGCAATCATTCTATTCACAATAATGGATTGGTACCTTAGTCACAGTATCTTTTCAAGATAGGTGATCTTCCACATGTTTTGTAAAGGAACTAAGAAAGTAAGAATATAATGTTGATATACACTCGATTTGGAACTTGTGGAATAAGTTTTTAAGAACAAAGAAATATGTAACCCAAATGAAATAATGAAATCAAGAAAAAGAGATTTGCCAAGCACAATGCAAAGAAAATTTTAATCAAGATGAAAATTTTAAATTCAATAATGACTCATCACCAAACATTGTTTCTAAGCAATTATAAAACCTAATCCCCATGTGAGCAGACAGAATGCTACTTCACCTCTGCCACCATAGACAAGCAACCTTTTCTCCACCATAGTAGCTGTGTGGCCACATCTAGGTAGTGGTAATGATCCAGATACCGACAGCTCCATCCATTCTAGTGATACTGTTTCACAAAGCAAATCACATGCAATCTAATTTTAGTTTCCACCATTATAAAACATTCTCTCCTTAAATTTTTCAGGAAGAGAACATAAAATAAATCTTAAAAGACATAGAAAAGAGGTTACTTGTGTCCAAGACATACACATCTGATAACCACCTTTTACCATCCCAGCCACCATACCTGCACTCAATCACATCTTGCTTTATATAAAGTTGTGGAGAAAATTATTCCGCTTTTTTGTTTTTTGATAAGTCAAATACCTAAGATCTGCACCAGTTATTTGATGAATAATGCTGCAGAGAGAAATATTGACACTCACATAACAATTTTCGGTTCCCAATGGCTGAAGCTGCAGCAAAATCTCGTGGCAAAGGTAAGTCACCAAAACTGGTGAGCTCAGACCACTGCCATATATCTGGAATAAACATAACTTCCATAAATCCACTTAGGTCAAGAGTCGTAAAACAAGCACTAGTATATGAATTTTGTGACACATCCATCATTACTACGCTTTCCTGAAGCTGCTATATAAGATTCTTACCTGTATCTAGAACCCAAAAGTCACCCAACCTGAAAATCCATCCTCAGCATTAATAACAAGACTGAATTTAGAGCTACAAAGCACAAAACCCATGGACAGCAAACATAAAGTAGAGCATGTGCACAGACCTTTTGCTACCATAACGCCCACCAAAGATGAACATGTGACAATCAATTGCAACAGCAATGTAAAATGCCCGTGGGCTTGGACCTACCTGGTCCTCAGACCCACTTCCAGTGCACTGTGGCTGAAGCCAAAGTTTGTTATCTGAAAATCAAAAACCAAGGATTGAGAATCTGGAATCACATTCAAACCACCCCCCCTTCTACCAAAAAAAAAGTCTGGGAAAAAAATTCATGCAGCACTAAATTAATGTATGTTAGTGTCTCCTCTGTCTCTTTCTCTAAAACACACATGCACACTCCCCAAATACAGTCACTATATTAACATATTGTTGCGTGGGTGAATAAAAATTCATGAAAGAGACCCACAGGGCCCAGGTTAAGTCTTCAATTTGGAACCATAACTAATTCTCTCCCGGGAACGATAATACCCTAGGGGCCAGGGTGCCCCAGAAGAACAATACAATCAAGAAGACCAAAATTAATGCATGTCTATATCCACTTTGTCTGTCTGAAACTCACATTAGGGCTAGTCAAGCCCACCCAAGCACGAGCTGCATGACCAATGCCGCCTGACCCAGACCAAGGCAAAGGCTTGTGGTTGACTTGGAGGGCCAGGGCAAGCAGGCATCAGGGGGTAGCTTTTAATTTCTTTGGGGTTTCAGGCATGTCTCGTGTGAGGTAATTGAAAACCTAAGGACCCCCAAAAATTTATATATTTAAGATTGATGAACCCAATCCTTCTCTCTCTCTCTCTCTCTGTGTAGTGACAAACATGTAGACGGTCTTCCTCTACTCTCCCCATTTTTTATTGGTAAGTTTTCGCACACAAGAAGTGGGATATTGGACCCAGGAGCTTACCCTCCACCCTTTTTATGCTTTACCAATTTGTTCTCAATTCTTACCCAATTTCTCCCTCTCTTCTTAACTTACCCTCCACCCATTTTCCTTAATCTATTTGGCTTGTGAGAAAATGGGTAAAAATTGAGAGAAAATATCAGATACCTTACAACCTGAGATTCAACTGATAACCCAACCATCCTATTAACACTTGTTCACAGGTGGTTACACTCATATTGTCAGTCAAACAACAGGTGGAGGCATCCTTCACATGAAAGGATTCAGTAGACCAGTGATTTGACAACCACCCCCCCCCCCCCTCTCTCTCTCTCTCTCTTTCTCAACCCAAGCCCAAACAATCTGCGATCTCCCTAAACTCAAATACACACCAAATAGAAAAAAGGACAATCTTAACATTTGTCTGGCTTGGTATGCAGCCGGTGGGTCTTGAACCCACAATCTTATCCTCCACCTAGCACTTTCAAGGGGAGGAGGTGCCAATTGAGCTAAAAGCTGCCTACTTCCTCCCCCACCCAAAAGTTTCCAAAATCTCTCTAGTTATAATGCTATCATCTAAGAGATTAAAAATTTCATGACTTTTGGGCCCTCCATTTTTTTACATGTAAATTTTGGCTCCAAGAAGAGAGTAAACAAGTAATTCAAACTAGTCCCTCTGCTTCATGTGGCATGGTCCCCAGCCCCTCCAATCAAAAGTTACAATTTTTTTTTTTAACATGTACAAGCATATTTTAGGAAAAGCTAAAGTACAAACCTATCATAACAAGTCTTCAACGAATCTATTATTAATTTATTACTCATATAGGCTTTCCATTACTAACATGACAAGTTTGCCACACTAGCTCTATAATAAAAGTGGGAAACAACAACAAAAATAGTACCAACATCGTAGACCACGACATCGCTGAGAAACTTCTTGTCAACAAGTCCACCGAACACGAGCACCTTCGATTTGCCGATGTTGACTACGGTGTGACCACTGAGAATATCCCAAAAAAGTCAAAAACAGAGAGAGAGAGAGAGAGAGAGAGAGAGAGAGAGAGAGAGAGAGAGAGTTTGTGTGAGTGCCTGCGAGGTTGGGGAGGAGTGCCACCGAAATAAGCAGAAGAAGCTCGAACCCAGTAATGCATTTTTTGTCTTCTCTCTCTGAGTGTGTGTTTCGATGGCTTTTTGTGTGTCTTCGCTGATTGGTCCAAAGAATGAAGAAGCAGTTATCAATCCAATTTTTTCACAAATTTTGTCTTTCAGGGGTTAATGTGATCATCGCACTCTCACCGTTTTGTATTTTGCTTTGAGGTTTTTTTAAAAAAAAAATATTTATATTCACTTACATCAACAAATTCTCAATATATTTTTATAATTAATGAGGCTTCAATTTTTGACCATATAAAATAAAATAATAAAATATGAGATTAAACTAAATAAATGTGTTGTAAAAAATTTAAAATGTCATATCATTTTGTTGTTGTTGCAGTATTTTTATATTTGTTAAGTTATAAAATAAAATAAAAAATTTTAAGTGCACAATATTTTTATATAAATTTCCCAATAAATTTTAGATATCATTTTTGATTGATTCAGGGATCGGATGGTATGTGGTTAGCTTAGAGGAAGCTCTCTATTCTCCCAACTTTTCCTAGATTTGTGCAATGGAGGTCACACGAGAGAGGTCTGTTGCTATGGGATAAGAGTGTGAGAGAAGAGCTGAAGAAAAAGAAGGAGAGATCATGAATGAAAAAAATAAAAATAAATCTGGTAGGTAGTGTCTCAATCAAATCAGCACAGTTTCTTACATTATTTAATTTATGATACTATCGCTCAAAATTTTTATTTAAGAATTGAAAACAAATCTTCAAAAGTTCTTTAAATATGTAATTCAAAATCCAGAAAATCAGTCTATCGTTTATTTTCAAAAAAAAAAATCTGGAAAATTAGATTCAAAGTTGAGGTTTTTTTTTTTTTTTAATCATTGTATTATTTTCTGTGTGATTTTGTTTTTGAGTTTGGCTTCCTTTTTGTCGTAGTAATTTTTTTTTTTTTTTTATCTTCTAAAAAATTACCCAAGATCACCTCTATGATATATAATAAATAAAACAATAATCTTGGAAATACCTAGAGAGCTAAATCAAGAGAATTTGATAGAATGATAAGAAAGCAGATATTAGGAACAAAGCCAAGATCAGAAAATGAAAAAGCAAAAAATAAGAAGTAATACGAATCATAATTATTAACCTCGGAATAACCTAGCTCATTGGTCAAACCGGAAACCCAGTAACTTGACACCTAGACCAATCTGAGAGTTTCAATGGACCCTTTCTACATAAGACCCAATCAAACTTGATAGTTTGGGTTTGTGAAATTTATAAAATTATATCTATATGTCTACTTTATTGACTTTTTTATTATTTTATGAGTTATAATATGATAATTTAAAATTTTAAAAATAAAAATAAAAAACTAAAGAATTGAAAAATGAAAAATTTGCACTTTTCTATCTACCTACCTACTTCCAAGACTCTCATCCTATCATAAGACTACTATATTATTGTGAAACCTTGATTTTGAATTATAATTACTAGTTTAATTTAGGTATATGCCTATTTTTTTAATTTACATATTTATGTTATGATTTCTTTGGATGGGTTGACAGCCCATTTGTTTGACGCTGGATACATACCTGATGCCATGTTTGTATTGCACTGTGGGGAATAAGCTAGGGATGTTAGACGGAAAAAGTATTCGCTCATACATTATAGTCCTTTACATGTGAGAAAATAAGAGAAATGAATCCATGGTCGTCTGAGATGATCAATATTTCTATGAGATGATATTGAAAGAGGACTAAACAGTATAGAAAGAATTAAAAAGTAAAGTGATGCTAACTTCTTATAGTAACTTGTGAGAAAGACAGTCAATCTAAGGTCACATTACTACACATAAAGTTGTAATTGAACTAAGAAAAACATCACAGACTGATGGTGTGGGAGGATCCCTTGGTGAGAGCCGAGAGGTTAACAAACTCAAGGGCTTGAAGCCTTAGTTTCAGAGGGTAATCCGCAACATACCCAATACTTAGGTTTCAATGAAGAAGCAGTTATCAATCCAATTTTTTCACAAATTTTGTCTTTCAGGGGTTAATGTGATCATCACACTCCTCTATTGCACCAATTAAATTCAACAGTAGAGTTGTTTAAATAAATTATACTTCACAATTCAAATTTAACAGTTGAGTTGCGAAAATAAAAATCATATTTCTATTACTTTGGTCCATTAGTGAGGCGAAACTCACCGTTTTGTATTTTGTTTTGAGGTTTTTTTTTTAAAAATATTTATATTCACTTACATCAACAAATTCTCAATATATTTCATAATTATCGAGGTTTCAATTTGTTAGAGTTCAAAATAAAATAATAAAATATGAGATTGGATTAAATAAATGTGTTGTAAAAAATTTAAAATGTTGTAACATTTTGTTATTATCACAATATTTTCATAATTGATGCGGTGATAGCAACTTTCCCTTAGATATTTTTGGGTTTCCTTCCTTCTCGTAATATTAGAAATACCCAGAAAGCTAAATCCAAAGAATTTGAAAGAATGATAAGGAAAACAGAGATTAAGAACAAAGCCAAGATTAGAAAAAGAAAAGAAAAGAAAAAATAGTACCAACATCGAAGACCATGATATCGCTGAGAAACTTCTTGTCAACAAGTCCACCAAACACGAGCACCTTCGATTTGCCGATGTTGACCGCAATGTGACCATTGAGAATATCCCAAAGAAGTCAAAAACAGAGAGAGAGAGAGAGAGAGAGAGAGAGAGAGAGAGAGAGAGAGAGAGAGAGAGAGAGAATTTGTGTGAGTGCCTGCGAGGTTAGGGAGGAGTGCCACCGAAATCAGAAGAAGAAGCTCGAACCCAGTAATGCAGTTTCTGTCTTCTCTTTGAGTGCGTGTGTGTGTCTTCACTGATTAGTCCAAAGGTTTCAATGAAGAAGCAGTTATCAATCCAATTTTTTCACAAATTTTGCCTTTCAGGGGTTAATGTGATCATCAATCATCACACTCCTCTATTGCACCAATTAAATTTAACAGTTGAGTTGCGAAAATAAATCATATTTCTATTAGTTTGGTCAATTTGTGAGGCAAAACTCACCGTTTTGTATTTTTTTTTTTGAGGTTTTTTTTTTAAAAAAAAATATTTATATTCACTTACATCAACAAATTCCCAATATATTTCATAATTATCGAGGTTTCAATTTGTTAGAGTTAAAAATAAAATAATAAAATATGAGATTGGATTAAATAAATGTGTTGTAAAAAATTTAAAATGTTGTAACATTTTGTTGTTGTCACAATATTTTCATAATTGTCAAAATATAAAATAAAATATAAAATGTTAAGTGCACAATATTACATAAAAATTTCACAATAAATTTTAGATGGCCAACTACTTTCTCTTTTTTTTATAGCCTTTTTTTTGGGGGGTTTGATATCATTTTTGATTGATTCAGGAATCGAATAGTATGTGGGTAGCTTAGAGGAAGCTCTCTATTCTCCCAACGCAATGGAGGTCAAATGAGAGAGGTCTATTGCAATGGGATAAGAGTATAAGAGAAGAGCTGAAGAAAAAGATGGAGAGATCATGAATGAAAAAATAAAAATAAAAATAAATCTAGTAGGTAGTTCCTCAATCAAATCAGCACAGTTTCTTACATTATTTAATTTATGATACAGTCACTCAACAATGACCATTTTCGAAATCTAAAGGACTCTCTTAAGGAAAAAGTAGCAAACAAGCTTTCACAATTTTGAAGATCCATTTTAGACTCTTTCCGCTTATGACACGTTTATTGTTGTATTGCTTTTACTTAAAAAAATGGAGATGTGACCAAGAAGCTCATATTCAGAAAATATACTCTAATTTACACTTCATTGCCCGATCTACACAGAGCTAACAACATTTCATCTAACCAAACAAATGAAACAATCATAAAATCATTAAATTAATCACAAAATCATCAAATCAAAAGGAAAAACTAGATAATTAACAATCCAAATGTAATTATCTTAAACTATCACAAAATTGTCAAAATAGATGATTTTCTTTTTTCAAAATTAAAATAGAAGAAGAATGTTGTAATAGTACCTATCATAGTAGGCGTAGAAATCGGGGCGTAGAAGTCGGCAGAAATCGGGGCGTAAAAGTCGGCGGTGAAAGAGGAACACATAGAAAGATAAATGAACAGTGAGCATTAATAAAAGCTAGGATTATACCACTTCACTCTCTTGATGCGATGGTCACTCCACAAGTCATTACTATACGTTGATTTCAAGCAAGCATGGGGGATATGATAAAGCAATATAATTAGGTATGGCAATAGGGTAGGTTGACTGTGGGGATCCCATTCCCCAAATTTCATCAATGGAATTTTTTCAACCCAATTATATCACCTTACACAAAACTAAAACCTACACTGTAGGAGCATCAAAACCTAATTCATAAATACAAGCATTTAAGTTCTGCAAACCAACACCAACCGTTCAATCTTAGCTAGCATAATTGTTTTAATATTTCACAGAATGTTGTACATAGAGGCACACTGAATGTTCCAAGTATCTCTCCAAAAATAGTTGTTGCTTCGTGACAAAGATGACCATTTTCGAAATCTAAAGGACTCTCTTAAGGAAAAAGTAGCAAACAAGCTTTCACAATTTTGAAGATCCATTTTAGACTCTTTCCGCTTATGACACGTTTATTGTTCTATTGCTTTTACTTAAAAAAATGGAGATCTGACCAAGAAGCTCATATTCAGAAAATATATTCTAATTTACACTTCATTGCCCGATCTACACAGACCTAACAACATTTCATCTAACCAAACAAATGAAACAATCATAAAATCATTAAATTAATCACAAAATCATCAAATCAAAAGGAAAAACTAGATAATTAACAATCCAAATCATGTAATTATCTTAAACTATCACAAAATTGTCAAAATAGATGATTTTCTTTTTTCAAAATTAAAATAGAAGAAGAATGTTGTAATAGTACCTCTCACAGTAGGCGTAGAAATCGGGGCGTAGAAGTCGGCAGAAATCGGGGCATAAAAGTCGACGGTGAAAGATGAACGCATAGAAAGATAAATGAACATTGAGGATTAATAAAAGATAGGATTATACCACTGCGCTCTCTTGGTGCGATGGTCACTCCACAAGTCATTACTATACATTGATTTCTAGCAAGCATGGGGGATATGATAAAGCAATATAATTAGGTATGGCAATAGGGTAGGTTGACTGTGGGGATCCCATTCCCCAAAATTCCTCAATGGAATTTTTTCAACCAAATTATATCACCTCACACAAAACTAAAACCTACACTGTAGGAGCATCAAAACTTAATTCATCAATACAAGCATTTAAGTTCTGCAAACCAACACCAAGCGTTCTATCTTAGCTAGCATAATTGTTTTAATAATTCACAGAATGTTATACATAGAGGCACATTGAATGTTCCAAGTATCTCTCCAAAAATAGTTGTTGCTTCGTGACAACGATGACCATTTTCGAAATCTAAAGGACTCTCTTAAGGAAAAAGTAGCAAACAAGCTTTCACAATTTTGAAGATCCATTTTAGACTCTTTCCGTTTAGGACACGTTTATTGTTGTATTGCTTTTACTTAAGAAAATGGAGATGTGACCAAGAAGCTCATATTTAGAAAACATACTCTAATTTACACTTCATTGCCCGATCTACACAGAGCTAACAACATTTCATCTAACCAAACAAATGAAACAATCATAAAATCATTAAATTAATCACAAAATCATCAAATCAAAAGGAAAAACTAGATAATTAACAATCCAAATCATGTAATTATCTTAAACTATCACAAAATTGTCAAAATAGATGATTTTCTTTTTTCAAAATTAAAATAGCGGAAGAATGTTGTAATAGTACCTCTCACAGTAGGCGTAGAAATCGGGGCGTAGAAGTCGGCAGAAATCGGGGCGTAAAAGTCGGCGGTGAAAGATGAACGCATAGAAATATAAATGAACATTGAGGATTAATAAAAGCTAGGATTATACCACATCACTCTCTTGGTGCGATGGTCACTCCACAAGTCATTACTATATTTTGATTTCTAGCAAGCATGGGGGATATGATAAAGCAATATAATTAGGTATGGCAATAGGGTAGGTTGACTGTGGGGATCCCATTCCCCAAATTTCCTCAATGGAATTTTTTCAACCCAATTATATCACCTCACACAAAACTAAAACCTACACTATAGGAGCATCAAAACCTAATTCATAAATACACGCATTTAAGTTCTGCAAACCAACACCAAGCGTTCTATCTTAGCTAGCATAATTGTTTTAATAATTCACAGAATGTTATACATAGAGGCACATTGAATGTTCCAAGTATCTCTCCAAAAATAGTTGTTGCTTTGTGACAACAATGACCATTTTTCGAAATCTAAAGGACTCTCTAAAGGAAAAAGTAGCAAACAAGCTTTCACAATTTTGAAGATCCATTTTAGACTCTTTCCGATTATGACACGTTTATAGTTGTATTGCTTTTACTTAAAAAAATGGAGATGTGACCAAGAAGCTAATATTAAGAAAATATACTCTAATTTACACTTCATTGCCCGATCTACACAGACCTAACAACATTTCATCTAACCAAACAAATGAAACAATCATAAAATCATTAAATTAATCACAAAATCATCAAATCAAAAGGAAAAACTAGATAATTAACAATCCATATCATGTAATTATCTTTAACTATCACAAAATTGTCAAAATAGACGATTTTCTTTTTTCAAAAATAAAATAGAAGAAGAATGTTGTAATAGTACCTATCACAGTAGGCGTAGAACTCGGGGCGTAGAAGTCGGCAGAAATCGGGGCGTAAAAGTCGGGGGTGAAAGAGGAACGCATAGAAAGATAAATGAACAGTGAGGATTAATGAAAGCTAGGATTATACCACATCACTCTCTTGGTGCGATGGTCACTCCACAAGTCATTACTATATGTTGATTTCTAGCAAGCATGGGGGATATGATAAAGCAATATAATTAGGTATGGCAATAGGGTAGGTTGGCTGTGGGGATCCCATTCCCCAAAATTTCTCAGTGGAATTTTTTCAACTCAATTATATCACCTCACACAAAACTAAAACCTACACTGTAGGAGCATCAAAACCTAATTCATAAATACAAGCATTTAAGTTCTGCAAACCAACACCAAGCGTTCTATCTTAGCTAGCATAATTGTTTTAATAATTCACAGAATGTTATACATAGAGGCACATTGAATGTTCCAAGTATCTCTCCAAAAATAGTTGTTGCTTCGTGACAACGATGACCATTTTCGAAATCTAAAGGACTCTCTTAAGGAAAAAGTAGCAAACAAGCTTTCACAATTTTGAAGATCCATTTTAGACTCTTTCCGCTTATGACACGTTTATTGTTGTATTGCTTTTACTTAAAAAAATGGAGATGTGACCAAGAAGCTCATATTCAGAAAATATACTCTAATTTACACTTCATTGCCCGATCTACACAGAGCTAACAACATTTCATCTAACCAAACAAATGAAACAATCATAAAATCATTAAATTAATCACAAAATCATCAAATCAAAAGGAAAAACTAGATAATTAACAATCCAAATGTAATTATCTTAAACTATCACAAAATTGTCAAAATAGATGATTTTCTTTTTTCAAAATTAAAATAGAAGAAGAATGTTGTAATAGTACCTATCATAGTAGGCGTAGAAATCGGGGCGTAGAAGTCGGCAGAAATCGGGGCGTAAAAGTCGGCGGTGAAAGAGGAACACATAGAAAGATAAATGAACAGTGAGCATTAATAAAAGCTAGGATTATACCACTTCACTCTCTTGATGCGATGGTCACTCCACAAGTCATTACTATACGTTGATTTCAAGCAAGCATGGGGGATATGATAAAGCAATATAATTAGGTATGGCAATAGGGTAGGTTGACTGTGGGGATCCCATTCCCCAAAATTCCTCAATGGAATTTTTTCAACCCAATTATATCACCTCACACAAAACTAAAACCTACACTGTAGGAGCATCAAAACCTAATTCATAAATACAAGCATTTAAGTTCTGCAAACCAACACCAAGCGTTCTATCTTAGCTAGCATAATTGTTTTAATAATTCACAGAATGTTATACATAGAGGCACATTGAATGTTCCAAGTATCTCTCCAAAAATAGTTGTTGCTTCGTGACAACGATGACCATTTTTGAAATCTAAAGGACTCTCTTAAGGAAAAAGTAGCAAACAAGCTTTCACAATTTTGAAGATCCATTTTAGACTCTTTCCGCTTATGACACGTTTATTGTTGTATTGCTTTTACTTAAAAAAATGGAGATGTGACCAAAAAGCTCATATTCAGAAAATATACTCTAATTTACACTTCATTGCCCGATCTACACAGAGCTAACAACATTTCATCTAACCAAACAAATGAAACAATCATAAAATCATTAAATTAATCACAAAATCATCGAATCAAAAGGATAAACTAGATAATTAACAATCCAAATCATGTAATTATCTTAAACTATCACAAAATTGTCAAAATATATGGTTTTCTTTTTCCAAATTAAAATAGAAGAAGAATGTTGTAATAGTACCTCTCACAGTAGGCATAGAAATCGGGGCGTAGAATTCGGCAGAAATGGGGGCGTAAAAGTCAGCGGTGAAAGATGAACGCATAGAAAGATAAATGAACATTGAGGATTAATAAAAGCTAGGATTATACCACTGCACTCTCTTGGTGCGATGGTCACTCCACAAGTCATTACTATATGTTGATTTCTAGCAAGCATGGGGGATATGATAAAGCAATATAATTAGGTATGGCAATAGGGTAGGTTGACTGTGGGGATCCCATTCCCCAAAATTCTTCAATGGAATTTTTTCAACTCAATTATATCACCTCACACAAAACTAAAACCTACACTGTAGGAGCATCAAAACCTAATTCATAAATACAGGCATTTAAGTTCTGCAAACCCACACCAAGCGTTCTAACTTAGCTAGCATAATTGTTTTAATAATTCACAGAATGTTATACATAGAGGCACATTGAATGTTCCAAGTCTCTCTCCAAAAATAGTAGTTGCTTTGTGACAACGATGACCATTTTCGAAATCTAAAGGACTCTCTTATGGAAAAAGTAGCAAACAAGCTTTCACAGTTTTGAAGATCCATTTTAGACTCTTTCCGCTTATGACACGTTTATTGTTGTATTGCTTTTACTTAAAAAAATGGAGATGTGACCAAGAAGCTCATATTCAGAAAATATACTCTAATTTACACTTCATTGCCCGATCTACACAGAGCTAACAACATTTCATCTAACCAAACAAATGAAACAATCATAAAATCATTAAATTAATCACAAAATCATCAAATCAAAAGGAAAAACTAGATAATTAACAATCCATATCATGTAATTATCTTAAACTATCACAAAATTGTCAAAATAGACGATTTTCTTTTTTCAAAAATAAAATAGAAGAAGAATGTTGTAATAGTACCTACCACAGTAGGCGTAGAAATCGGGGCATAGAAGTCGGCAGAAATCGAGGCGTAAAAGTCAGCGGTGAAAGAGGAACGCATAGAAAGATAAATGAACATTGAGGATTAATAAAAGCTAGGATTATACCACTGCACTCTCTTGGTGCGATGGTCACTCCACAAGTCATTACTATATGTTGATTTCTAGCAAGCATGGGGGATATGATAAAGCAATATAATTAGGTATGGCAATAGGGTAGGTTGACTGTGGGGATCCCATTCCCCAAAATTCCTCAATGGCATACAAACTATATATATTTTTAGCAACTCGAGTCTCAAAGACTCGATTTTGGACCCCTAAATCGACCCTCTAAGGCTCGATTTTCATAGGTTGTTCATGTCTGATGTGGCAGTTTATCTAGGTGGCGTCTACATGGAAATCGAGTCTTAGAGACTCGATTTCTAACCCAAAAATAAAATATTAATGACCCCAACCCAAAATGCAGAAACAATGGAAAAAAAGGCAGAAAGAAAGAAAAAAAAAAGAAAGTGAAGAAGAAGAAGAAGAAGGAATGGTGACGCAGACAGATCCAGGCCGGCGACCCAGGCAGTGCGCGACCAGGTCGCCGCGCGACCCAGGTCGCAGTGCGATTTGGGTTTTTTTTTTTTTTCTTTCTTCTCTTCGCGGTGCGATCTGGTTTTTTTTTTTTTTTTTTTCTTTCTTCTCTTCGCGGTGCGATCTGGGTTTTTTTTTTTTTCTTCTTTCTTTTCTCTGATGAACATTCTCTGGATTTTTTTTTTTTTTCCTTTCTTCTCTGATGAACGCATTGCTGTGGTTTTCCTGCTGCCCGTTTTAAATGTTAATCGAGTTTTAGAAACTCGATTTTCATGTAGACGCCACGTGGAAAAAGTGTCACATCAGACAGGAACAACCCATGAAAATCGAGCCTTAGACGCTCGATTTAGGGGCCCAAAATCGAGTCTTTAAGACTCGAGTTGCTAAAAATATATATAGTTTGTAAACGGATCCTATTAACTAAATAGTTTGTTTTTAATGGGTAATTACCCATTTTCGCCATAAACTTAAAACAAAAATCTCTAGCCTAAACGACAGGCTAAATTCTAAAATCTAAAAACAAAGAACACAAAGAACTCACACCTCCCTAGCCCCATGAACCCAAACCTCCCTAACCCAAACCCCTCAGCTCAGACTGAACTCAGATAAACCATCGGCTCACATCGTGAACCCAGGCGGCGGCAGTGACGGCGGCGGCCATACCGATAGTGAGCTGCTCTTCTCTTTCTCTCTTTTTGAATTTGGCTTGTGTAATCTTAATTCCTACTTCCCAACGTTAAATCGTGGCATCACACCAATACAACAATAAATTAAAACCATTGGAAAAACGAAATTGAAAAATATTTACTTCATTTTGTGGTCACTGCCAGTGAGGTGTGTAAATATTCAGTCATATTTGTATTGATTTTTTCAATGACATTTTGGGCTGTGGTTTTGAAGTTTTTCATATTGGCTATTAAGATTGAATTCCTATTATTTGGGAAGATGCAATTGTTTATATGAGTGGTAAATTATCTGAAATTTAGAACTTTCTGTGATAGTTTATAGTTATGCACGGTAGGTGTTTGTCAAAATGTTTGTTCTAGTCTGTAATGATAACTGTACAGTCAAAGCAATATTATTTGCTTTGGTTTTATTGCAAAATTAACTTGAAGAAAGAAAGAAAATTGAGTTTAATTTTATCTTCACTGCTAAATGATATCTTCGAAACATCAAAAATCCAAAAAAAAAAAAAAAAATTGAACTAGAATAATTATTATTTGTGCAGAATATTGGCACCCTTTTTATAGCTCCAGTTTACAACAAGTCTTGTAAACTATAGGAATAAAGCTAAGGGATCGACTATTATGCACTGTAAACTTATAGTTATAGAGTCTTAGGATCACATTATTTATTCATTGCATTCTAACGACATACCAACTCTTGCATCAATTTTTGTCCCAACAAAATAGATTTGTGCAACACTTGTTCTACAAACTATATAGTTTATAAATTTACTTTTCAAATTACTAGACAAAAGTATTAGGTTAAATGTCGACAATAAATATACATAACACATGCACAAAATAAAAAACTCTACATGTACAAAAAAAAAAAAAAGGAAAAATCAATGACAATATGTGTTTGCATGTGTCTTATTTGCATATGAAGTAGAAACAGCAAAAGTCATGGAAACAATAAGCAACATGGTTTTTTAATGGTAATTTATAGTAATCATTTTCTAAACCATGCTTCTCATCCCAGTCATCCTAAGCTTAAATCAATGCAGCATCATAGGAACCTTGGCAAATCCTGTAAGAAAAGCATACCCAAAAAAAGAAAAAAGAAAGAAAGATAAATGCCACACAAAAAGTGATACAGACCAACCTAGAAAGAAATAACCTTTGGCCACAAAATAATCGTTCAACCTGAAATTATAAATACATAGAAAGAAATATGTGAGTTGAGAACATGAATATACGTTGAAGAAATATGTGAGCTAACCTCAAAATAATAACCGTTTTGAAGTTCATAGAAAAATAATCTTCCTTTGGCCACAAAATAACCGTTCAACTTGAAATTCTAAATACATAGAAATTAAGAAATATGTGAGCTGAAAATATGATCATTGAAGAAATATTTGATCTAAGAACATAAAAATATATCGAAGAATAATGTTAGAGAGAAATCAAGAATTAAAGAGAAAAATCATTGACGGTGGAGATTAAAAAAAAATGTAAAAAACGGTGGTAAAGCTAATTACCCCATTGCAATTCCTAAGAGTCATTGAGATAATGCAAATTTGAGATATATATACACACACTTGATTTTACAAGTTTTGTTGAGGAAGGGGAATAGTCATAGAAGAGTAAGAGTTTCATACATTTTGGTAACAACCATGTCAACATATGAAAGGTTGGGATGAACCCATAAATGTAACAATTAAAAAGTTTAAAAAACTTCCCTCAAGAAAGTTTTTTAAAAATTATGGAGTACATACTACCACACACCCTTGGTGCGATGGTCACTCCACAAGTATAATGGATTCGTAGAGTCCCCAACAATCATAAGGTTTATAGGTATGAATGGCCAACTATATTTTAATTACCAAACTAAGGCAGGGAGGGTGTCAAATCTCCTAATCTAAGGTGAGAAATATATGTCTGCAAACCATAGATATAGGTTTGGGTCCACGGAAGGTGTTCGGAACCCCATGACATCCTTTTTGTAACATTACCCTGTTGATTTCACTTATACTTCATTATACTACATTAGGTATTTAAGGTATGAGGGGATCAACAGCCTGAGAGCATCATTCTCCTGTCATGTTTCATTTTTTTGGATATTTGGGCGACCTTGGCAGAACCGAGGCACAAGGTCTTTGTAGATCTGATGGGGAATCTATTAATTCATTAGCTGCTGCATTGTCCTCATGTCTATGATCTATGGGCATTCATATTTTTTCTAGTTAGGATTGATTGGGTTATGCCAGACTCTGTTGACACCATACTGAAATCTTGGGAAGGTGTAAGGGTAGTTCAAAGATATGTGAGAGTTTGGAGGGCAGTTCCAGCATGTCTTATGTGGTGTATTTAGAAGGAGCTTAATCAACACACATTTGAGGAACAGGAGATTTCTCTGCCTAATCTCAAGTTTCTCTTCTTGAAGACTCTTTGAACGGGCATCACATTCTCTTACCCTCTCTATGTACTCCTTAATAGAGTTGGGTCATAAGATAATAAGTTATTGAGTGATGTAAACATGATTGAAATATAACCACATATATCACTCTAACACACACACACACACATTCATGGTTTGACCTATATGAAGGCCCTTACCTAGATAAGTGATTTTACTAATGTTGTAAGTCTCTGATCTTAGTCTGACCAATCAAGGCCTTGGGTGTTAAACTTTATTTCCCTTTTGTCATGCTTATGTATTTAGCTTATCATAGCTCATCACATAGTTCCAAAAGAAGCAAATATATACGGCTTAGCCGCTTAGGACCTTGATTTTTAATTACACCTAGGATAACTCTTTGTTAATATTACACCACTTTATAAGTATCAACTAAATTAGTTTTTTTAACAATTCCATAGTTGGATTACACTTTTTTTTTTTTTTGGATAAGTACCATTGGATTACATGTTTTAATGTGTTCTTAACTTACGTACCATATTTTGTATAAATTAAATGTCAATCACTATCCAATCCATAAACTCATTAAAAAAAAATCTAAAAACAATTTATAAATCAGATAGTCATTACTATATGTTGATTTCTAGCAAGCATGGGGGATATGATAAAGCAATATAATTATGTATGGCAATAGGGTAGGTTGACTGTGGGGATCCCATTCCCCAAAATTCCTCAATGGAATTTTTTCAACCCAATTATATCACCTCACACAAAACTAAAACCTACACTGTAGGAGCATCAAAACCTAATTCATAAATACAAGCATTTAAGTTCTGCAAACCAACACCAAGCGTTCTATCTTAGCTAGCATAATTGTTTTAATAATTCACAGAATGTTATACATAGAGGCACATTGAATGTTCCAAGTATCTCTCCAAAAATAGTTTTTGCTTCGTGACAACGATGACCATTTTCGAAATCTAAAGGACTCTCTTAAGGAAAAAGTAGCAAACAAGCTTTCACAATTTTGAAGATCCATTTTAGACTCTTTCCGCTTATGACACGTTTATTGTTGTATTGCTTTTACTTAAAAAAATGGAGATGTGACCAAGAAGCTCATATTCAGAAAATATACTCTAATTTACACTTCATTGCCCGATCTACACAGACCTAACAACATTTCATCTAACCAAACAAATGAAACAATCATAAAATCATTAAATTAATCACAAAATCATTAAATCAAAAGGAAAAACTAGATAATTAACAATCCATATCATGTAATTATCTTAAACTATCACAAAATTTTCAAAATAGATGATTTTCTTTTTTCAAAATTAAAATCGAAGAAGAATGTTGTGATAGTACCTCTCACAGTAGGCGTAGAAATCGGGGCGTAGAAGTCGGCAGAGATCGGGGCGTAAAAGTCGGCGGTGAAAGATGAACGCATAGAAAGATAAATGAACAGTGAGGATTAATAAAAGCTAGGGTTATGGGAGACTTTACTAATATACCCCTAGCTTCCCAAAAAATTAAAAAAGTAAATCTATATTTTTTAATGTATATAAAGAGTAGAATTACGAATTAGATACTTGTTGTATGTTGAAATGGAATATGGGAAAATATAATCACGTATATAGGCAAGTCTTCAATGCAGTATAATCCCACTTAGATACGTAAATATAAAATGCTCTTTTTGCTTCTTATTTTCTATTTTCCCCAAATAATGTTCAAATGAAATGGATTATTATTATTTGTTGAGAGATTTCAACTCGTGGCGTTCGCTCTTGATAATAACATTTTATTATTAGATCAAGACATTAATCGGTTTTTGGTATAGGTATGGATTTAATCCCAAATTTCTTATTTAACCGTTAGAAACTTTACTAATTGAGATAACAAGAACCCACAAAAATTGATTAATTAAGTTACTGTGCATGAAGATTGAAGAGAAAGATAAAAATCATTAAGAACTACCTTGCCCAGAGTAAGCCTCCTACCCCTCCCCCCCCCCCCCCCCCCCCAACCTACCCTGCCCTTCCAACCTACCGGCCTAAAAATAAAGAGGGAGCCAAAGGGCAAGGAGGTGGTGGGAGTTGGAAAAACCCACCCTCCCTAAGAGGATGAGGCTCAGAGAGTGGCTAAGTAAGCCAAGGTAGGGCAGAAGGGTGTTGAGAAGAGGAGTGATCCTTAGGTCGGGTGTCACGCCCCAAACCCCAAAGGGTCCAAAACATGAGAGAGACGTCTCAAGTACCTGTAAATTTTTCCTTTTTGACAATTCAATCCACATAATTATTATCGAGTGCCAACAACAAGGATTATCATAATCATCCCATAGAATATACTTTCAGAGTAAGTCAGAGCTCTAAGCATTAATTACAAGGACCATGGGCCACAAAAGAATAGAGGTCTGAAAACAACAATTACATAACAACAACTTGTCCCAACAGTGGAAATACAGTCATAACCACTATAATATACAAAAGAATGAGTCAAGCCTAGACTAAGATGTACACCATCTAATATATCCATTACACAAAAATTCAGCCTCCATCAGTAGTTAGTCTAACTACTATTAGCCACCAAAAAGCTGTCTCAAAAGATTGTTGCCTACTCTGAAAAGTTATAAAAATAATGGAATGAGACAAAGCCCAGTAAGTAGCATAATTAAAGGGGGTGGGGAAATGCGAGTTTCATGATGGTAACAATTTACAAATCATGCTTTTAATTCGGGAGTTTCCAAATAGTTTCTACAAAACCATTTCCCAAAAATAATATGACAATAATGAATAAATTGACACAGCACAAAGCTTCTCAAAATGTTCTCATGAGATTACATACTATATATTCCTCAAAATATCTCAACATGAAACTACTTACTATACTGTGAGCAATAACACACCGTTCCAAACCAGAAAATCTAACCCAAGGCCACATGATAATCGCCGACACAAAGCCGGAACTCATTGCCGACACAAAGCCGGAACTAAACTGCCGACACAAAGCCGGAACTCATCGCCGACACAAAGCCGGAACTAATAACCATCACAAAGACGGGTGCTAAGATACTAATGTCACACAGACTATAGTATCTAGCTAGGTAATCACCGAGTAATCACATGTCACAGCACATGGGTAGAACATAAAGAGCTCACATAACTTTAATTCAAAATACATAATTTCACTTCTAAGTAGTTTCATAAAACATTTGAATGCCCAAGATATTCACAAGGTTTTCAATGCCTTCAACTTATTTCTTGCCAAAGAGATTTTGTATTAACTTCCCAAATAACATAGGCCAAGATAAAGCATCTTTATATTTTTGCAAATAATGCAATAAATCCATAATACGCATTTTCTAGAATTTAATCAAAGATGCTAGTCTTTTCTTTGCTAACAAATCATGCAAATCCCCCATATGCAATAAGAATATGCATTTTCATATATAATCATATATATAGTAGGGTCATAACACAACACCTTTTAGAAAAACATAGTCCCACCATTAATTTTCCAAAATGTGTTTGACCCAAAAACAATATTTATAAGATATGGTTATTTTTCAAAAATACCCATTAAAAAGCTACTTACCTAGCAACCGCAAAATCCTAATTCTCCAAGCTCCAAGGGGAGATTAGCTAGAACCTAAACAATGTCAAGAAAATCTATCACAATGAGCACAAAGCTTGAAATTGTATCTAGCTACATATTAGGAATTGCCAAATAAGCACTAAATTAGGCAAGCCTAGATTTAGCCTCACAAATAATATTTTCCATCTCCAAAGTTTCTCAACCAATTACTTTACAAGACATAGACTCCCATTATACTTATGAATCATACAAGGTATTATTTCTAACATCAAAACCTCAATAATTTATAAATAGTTTACACATGGTTTTCACAACATCATCAAGAGACCCATGACACCAAAATCACAATATCCTTTCAAACAAACAATTTAGATCTTTAACTAGCTCCAAATAAACCATAAAATTATATTCACAATTTTATTTCACAAGATATACCTCAAAACCCCTAAATTTTCACCATAACAAGCCCTAGATACCCAACATTGTAAAAAGCATGAACTCACTCAACAATTACATCCACCAAGACCAAAACCCATACGTATAACACATGAATATCATTTCCAAAGCTCTTAAATCACATGAAAATCATCATTAAAGCTTGGGTAAAATAACCTCAAATAAGAACATAATACTCATCAAAAGAGATTAAAACTTTTACCTCAATTTACTTATGTGAAGGTGTGATGTTCTTGAGGATTTTCTAGTGATTTTGCCGGAAAAAATGGTAGAGGTGAGGATGAGGAATGTACCGGTGGGAGGGTGAGGGAGAGGAGTGTGTGTATGTGTGTTGTGTTGACTGAAAAAGAAAAAGAAAAAGAAAAGGAGAACAAGAGTGGGAGTGACCAGCCAAAGAGAGAAAAGAGGGAGTGGATTGTGTGATGGGTAGTGGGGTTAGGTGGGGGCACATTGGTCCACAAAAATTCTGATTTACCCTTTTTTTTTCTTTTTTTTAAACTCACGGGATGTTACATCGGGCCTCTAGCCTAGCTTCCTGCCCCAATGCTAGATGAGGCCCCTCTGCTAGCCAATGCCTCCATTAGGGACTTCCAAGGAGGAACAACCGGCTACGTGGCCAATGCGATGGAGCAAGCTCTGATGCTCCTCAAGGATATGGCCGAGCTGCGGGACATGAGGTCTTCCTCAGCCTCAAGAGATATCTTCCCATGGTATGTCCTCTTACTAGCCCATTTTTCTTCTCTCTCTTCCTTTTTTCTTTAATTTCTTTCTCCACTTTCTTTTTCTAATCCCTGCTTCTTTCCTCGGCATGCTGTTCAAGCCACTTTCCAGGTGGAGGAGATAACCAACTACTACCACCGGTAGATGAAAGAGGAGGAGGGAAGGTGCAATGCTACCATGGAGGCCTTTAATGTGGCTGAGAGAAGTATTCAAGAGCTGAAGAAGAAGTTGATAAAGGAGGAAAGGGAGTGAAAAAGTGTTGTGGTTGCTCTTGACAGCGCTGAGAAGCAAGCTGAGGATCAGCTGGCTACCTCCAAAACTCAGATCACAACTTTTAAAAAGAAATCGGAGGAGATCAAGAAGGCAAGGGAATTGGCTGAGAAGGCTCGGGATTAGGCCAAGCAAGATGGATACGACTTAGGAGTGGTGGAGACCGAAGAATCCCTCAGGGCTGAGGACTCGAGGGTCTATATGACCTACTACTCCCAAGTGTGGACTGAAGCTCTCAACCAAGCTAGGGTTGAGGTTTCATCTGTACTTAGGAAGGTAGAGAGTGTGTACTACCCCCTGCCATCCGAGAGTCTGCCCCTTCTGGCTCGAGGACTAATACCACCTCCGAGGTGGCAGAGGTGGGCAAGGACAGTACAACCAATGTTCCAACTTCTTCTACCTAACCCTTCGAGGAGGATGAGCACCCCTGTGTCACAGGAAAAGAAAAGAACGCTAACTAGGGAGTGGCCCCTGATGCTATGAAGTCCCCAAGTGTCACCCAAGACCCTATTGCCGAGAAAGAAGCTCCAATAAAGATGGAGATTGTCCTGGCCACTGTTCCTTTGCCTGCCAAGAATGATCCTACCAACAAATGCCCCGAGGCCCTAGGAACAGCATCCACGCAGCCAAACAATGCCCCTTCCAAAGAGAAACTTGTAATAAAGAAGAAATAGATCTTAGTGTAGTTCTTTCTTTTGTGCTTTTTTGTTCTTTTGTTTTGCTTGTAACTTTCGTTTTGGTTTTCCAAGTTTGTAATCAAGTTGTTCCTTTTTGTACTTAACCTGCCTTGCTTTAAGGCTTTGGATAATGAAAGTTATGCATATTTTCTTTCTTCCTATGATTCTTACACTAGTGCTGATATAATTTCTATCTTATCTAACACTTAATAAATGTAGCAATGAGGTAAAACTCTTCTTATCAATCTGCATAAGTAACGGAGAAGTTATCCCATCTCATATGGTCAGTAGCAAAAGAAGTTAAAATCCACTAAGCCCATTACCTTGACAAAGCATAATTTTAATTTTAAGGATATACACAATAATGTAGCATACATACAAGCTTAACTTACTTTGTTCCTTACTCATTATCAAGTTTAAAGGACCAGAGGGGCAACCAATCCTCAAACAAATTCAAGTATGTCTGTAAACGCTTTAAGTGATGCTCATGAGCATCCATTTGAACTTGCTTAAGTATGTAGCCCAAGAAGTCTGAAATAACTAAGGTTTTGCCCTGAAACTTGGTAAAATGATAAGAAGTATTAATTCACCCAACGAATGTGGTTTGAGGAACCAGACATAGCTGAGGTTCTGTTTGGTACTTAGAAAGATGTCATAATGTGTTAATTTTCTCAAAACATGTGGTCCGAGGAGCCAGGCATAGCTAAGGTTCTGTTTAATACTTAGAACAATGGTTAAAAGATATCAATTTACCCAAGGTATGTGGTTTGAGGAGCCAGACATGACCAATGTTCTGTTTGATACTTAGATAGATATCTGAGAGTATTAATTTTCCTAAGGTATGTGGTCCGAGGAGCCAGACATGATCAAGGTTCTATTTAATACTTAGAACAATGATTAAAAGATATTAATTTACCCAAGGTATGTGGTCCGAGGAGCTAGACATGATTAATATTCTGTTTGATACTTAGATAGATGTTTGTGAGTATTAATTTTCTCAAGGTATGTGGTCCGAAGAGCCAAACATGACCAAGATTTTGTTTAATACTTAGAAAATGATTAAAAGATAACAATTTACCCAAGGTATGTGATCCGAGGAGCCAGGCATGACCAAGATTCTATTTGATACTTAGATAGATTTCTAGGAGTATTAATTTTCCCAAGGTATGTGGTTTGAGGAGCCAAGCATGACCAACGTTCTATTTGATACTTAGAATAATGATTAAAAGATATCAATTTACCTAAGGTATGTGGTCCAAGGAGCCAGGAATGACCAAGGTTCTGTTTAATACTTAGAACAATGATTAAAAGATATCAATTCACCCAAGGCATGTGGTCTGAGGAGTCAGGCATGACCAAGATTCTGTTGGATACTTAGATAGATGTTTGGGAGTATTAATTTTCCCAAGGTATATGATCCTAGGAGCCAGGCATGACCAAGGTTTTGTTTAATACTTAGAACAATGATTAAAAGATATTAATTTACCCAAGGTATGTGGTTCGAGAAGTTAGGCATGACCAATGTTCTATTTTATACTTTGATAGATGTCTGGGAGTATTAATTTTCCCAAGGTATATGGTCTGATAAGCTAGGCATGACTAAAGTTCTGTTTAATACTTAGATAGATAATAAAAACGCATGACACACAATATAATAGACCCAAATAGGGTGAAGAAAGCTATGATTAATAAGGACTAGATTTGAATTCCTTAGCCTAAAGATTGATGGATTTAGACCCAAAAAACTCAAAACAATGAATTTGTAGAGAATGAGTTGGAAAACTGGGCTTTAGTGAATTAGACAAACACTAAAATAGATTCAGATGACAAGTGAATGAAAACGGATAGGTTTATGCTGAAGAAAATCGTCCTCGGCAAAGTTCAAGGAGATCTGTTCTTGTATATTTTTTTCAGGTTTGATTACAAAGTCAGTTCTTAATACTACAGTGTTTTTTCTC
>NC_044907.1:41516741-41523768 GCF_001633185.2 Quercus lobata | reverse complement strand
AATACAAAAATTACATAAATCAAGAAAATCCAAAATTGAACAAAAATGATGGTTTCTCCACACTGAGAACCAGTCCAATAAGGTTCTAAAAAATAGAAGCTTGAGATCAGGCATAGAACGCCCATTGCTTTCAAAACATCTATTATTTCTTTCCTTCCAAATACACCACTTCAAACAATGAGGAACAACCATCCATATATCTCCATTGCGATGGCGACCAAATCGACCTTGCCAGCAAGCAAAAAGCTCAACAACAGACATTAGCATAACCCAACAAACTCCAAATAAACCAAAAACCATATCCCACAACTCCAGAGCAACCGGACAATGAAGGAATAGATGGTCAACAGTTTCACAATTACACTTGCACATATAACACCAATCCAAAATGCCCTACCTTTTCTTTTCCTTAGATGTTCAAATTGTCAATTTCAACAATTTCACTATTACACTTGCACAATATAACACCAATTCCAAAGGCATACCTTTCTTTTCTTAGATTGTCAATTTGGGAATGTATGTTATTAGAGATTTTAATGATTGGGAGATTGGATGAAGGGCTGCATTTTCTTCGTAATTGGGAGCCAATACTCTCCTATGATGTTGGAATCGGATGAGAATGGAAATTGAAGCCTAATGGGTTTTGGATATCCGTCATATTATAACAAATTAAGGGATCCTCCCGTCAATTTTCCTTCGCTTGAAGCTATTTTGGAGAGCAAAGGCCCCCTAAGTGCAAGTTTCTTTTTTTGTTTGGTGTGTAGTTTGGAATAGAGATCCTTTATAATAGGTGATAACTTGAACGATAAGGAGATTAAATTTTGTGGATTGGTGCATTATGTGTCGCCATTGACTTTTTGAGGATTTGGATAGTTCCAGTGATCAAATGCTTGCTTCTTTTAATAGAACTCTTTTTGATTGGTCTCGGGCATGGGGACTCACGCCTAGTGATTCCCTCCCTTCTTTTCTTTACTCCCTTTCTCTTTTGTAATTTTTCTATTGTTTGGTTTTCTTTTTTGTTTTTCTCTGTTTTCCTTTTCTTGTATTTTCTAGGTTTGCTCTATGTTCTTCATGCATAGAGTAGCCTTTCGTATATATATCATTCTTACTTACCAAAAAAAAAAAGTCTCAAATCTTTGATTTTGTAAATTAAATTGTTTCAACTTGAGGTCATCTTCATTATTCATTTTTGTTATTTTGGGTAATAACAAAACGGAGTTTGTGGAAACATAAAACTTCCCCCTTGAGTGTATATATAATAGTAGTAATTTTAATATATATATATATATATATATATGTTAGGTTCTAAAGATTTAGATTTAAATATTTAGAATCACATTTGTTTTGTGTTGGCAAACCAAGAACAAAACATGTCTAGACTAGGTTTTTAGGCAATGCTTAAAAGTGGTTGTTTCAAGATTCAAGTCCAACTGATTGCAGAAAAAGGGAGTGTGGTTTTGCATTGCTCGACCGATCGAAAATCACAGGTCTAGTTTTTTTAGCAGATTTTTAAACAGACCCAAGCTCACGAAAACATTTAGGGTTTCATCTAAACTTCTCCACATATAAAAGGGAAACCTTAACCACGTTTTGAAGACTTTTGAGAAGACTTGTGGGTTACTCTTTGTAAGATCTGAGAGGTTTTGTACCTTCTAACTACACAAGAATCTATCATAGCCAAAACTACAATCGAGCCTTGGTAGAACATAGTTGCTGTATTAAGATCATTACTGAAGGTAATCTGAAACCTTTGAGTGGGATCTCAAAGTCACAAGTAAGGCGGCTTGTGTTGGTGTAAATCCGAGAAGAGAAGGAGTTTGTGGATTCGGAGCTTGCTCGTGATCATGTTAGTAAGTTACTACATGAGGTAACAATAGATTTAGGGTTAAATCTGATTGTAAAAGTTTCAATTATCTTATAGTGGATTTACTTTACCTTAAGGATAACTATGTCAAATCCTTCCCAGATTTTTACCTTGAAATGGTTCATTTCATCGGTTTTTCTAGGTCATCATATCGTGGTGTAATTTACTTTTCTGCATCTTTGCATTATATGATTTATTTGTGTTTAACCTAGATCTAAAAATTAATCTAAGTCTTGGTTAATAAATTAGGTTATACAATCTGTTTAAGGGGTCTAAACGAACAAACAAGTGGTATCAAAACGGGTTAGCTTTTGTTCTTAGGTTTCTTAACCTAGAGTTGATCCTTGACCCCTGCTGTCATGGAACACAGTCAGTCTCTTGTGATCCCCCCACACTTTGATGGAAATAACTATGCTTACTGGAAGGTTAGGATGAAAGCCTTTTTGAAATTCATTGATGAGAGAGTGTGGCTGTTAATTAAGAATGGTTGGGAAAGACCAACCACTGCTATTGGTGAATGGACTACTGCCCAAAAGAAAGCAGCAAGCTTTGATAGTAAGGCTATGAATGCTATATTCAATGTTGTTTCCATGGAAGAATTTAAGAGGATCTCAAATGTGAAGATTGCACACATAGCTTGGAACATCTTGCAAACAGTGCATGAAGGCACTAAGGTAGTAAAAATCAATAAACTGTAGCAGTTGACATCTAGATTTGAAAGTATTAGAATGTTTGATGATGAATCTTTTGATGAATTCTATTCTAAGTTGAATGATAATGTTAATTCTGCTTTTAATTTGGGTGAAGTATATGATCAACCAAAAATTGTTAAAAAAATTCTTAGGTCATTGACTGAGGATTTTAGACCTAAAGTGATTGTCACAATTGAAAGTAAGGATGTTGATTTTATTCTTGTAGATGAACTTGTCGGATCTCTTTAGTCCTATGAATCTAACTTACCAAAAACAAATAAATTCAAATCTATGGTTTTAAAATCTGTTGATGATTGTGGATTTGATAATGAACTCTCATCTACTGAGATTGCTTATCTTGCTAAGAACTTTAGAAATTTTCTAAGAAATAATAATAGGAGGGCAAGACATAGAAACAATGTTGACCCTAATAATGTGAAGAAGAATGACACTGCCAAAAACAACAATGCTGAAAAATCAAAAGATAAAGTAGGTCAATCTTCAAATAATTCTTTAGGACAACAGTATTATGGTTGTCAGGGTTATGGTCATCTAAAATCTGAGTGTCCAACTTTCTTGAGGTCAAAAGGTAAAGCTATTGCCATTACTCTAAGTGATAATGAAGTTTCTGATCATGAGTCTAAAAGAGATCAAGAAGGAAACTTCATGGCCTTCACTGCTATTGCTGTAGTAAGTGAAATAGAGACTTCTAATGAGAACCCTTCTGATGGGAAACTCTCTGAGAATATAGATTTGCAATAAACTTACAACAAGCTTTGCAAGATAGCAGCTAAAGATGCTATGAGTGTTGAATCAGGATTGAAAAAGATAAACACTCTTGAACAAGAAAAGAAGAATTTGCTGCTAAAGTTGTTTGATGTTAATGAACTCTTGAACTCTGTTAAGACTGAGAACATGTTTTTGCTTGAAAATGTTAAAAGTTTAGAATTAGAATTATCTATTGCTAGAGAACAAATAGATAGAACTTCTACCTCTAAACTAGATGAGATGTTGCATGTTCAAAAGTCTGTTTTTGATAAGACAGGTTTATGGTTTGTTGAGAGTGGATATACTACTGTAGTGAATTCTCCTAAGTTTGTACCTACTACATCATCTTTTGTTGTTCATCCAACTCTTTCTAAAGTTAAGGTACATAAGGATGCAGTTCCATCTTCTAGAAGAACTAGGGTAGATTTGAGCGAGTCTAAACCTAAGAATCCCAATCAATCTGGAAGCAAGAAAAATCATAAACCTCAGTGGTTTTGTCACTTTTGTGGTGGAGATGGGCATATTAGACCAAATTGCTTTAAGTTGCAAGCTTTAAAGCAATCTTCCAAACAAAAAGTGTCTGTGCTAAAAGCACAAGATCCTGTGGCACTTATTTATGAGTTGGTAAAGGTTCTTAACCTTTATACCAATATTGGAGCTGAAATTAGGGTCAATTTAAATAGAAATCCTAACTCCAAGTTTGCATCTAAAAAGATCTGGATGCAAAAGACTCAGCCTCAGTGAGTCTGTCTGACATGGTTCTTGTGTTAATTCTTTCTATCTCTTGTGACCAAATTTTTTTTTTTTTATAGGTCTACATTTGCATAACATTCATACATTGCATTCTAGGTTTGTTTTGTTTTATGTTTTTTAGTTTTTTAAAATAAAAAAAAAATAGAAAAAAAGAAAAAGAAAAAGGTTTTTGTATTATACATCTTCAAGATGTGTAAATGAGGTTAGCCTATGAAGTTTACATTTCATGACTGTGTACTTTGTTTAGCTTCAATGAGCTTTATTTTTCTGTACTTTGTTAGTTTGTGCTATGTAGTGCTTATATTGTGTGAGTTGTTTATGGTTATTAATCACATGTTCTTGTTTTTGAAGTCACATTCTTTTGATTGTAAGGATTAAAAAATCCTAGGAGAAAGACATAAATAACTATCTCACCACTGTTACTCGCCAATCATGAACACCTGTGTATAAATGATAAAAGCCGTGCTCGGTAAGGTGTAGCACTTGCACAGCAAAATACTTAAGGTGTTATTGTACATTAGATAAAAAAAGCAAAAAGCAAAATTAAATTTTTTTTAAATAAAGGAAAAATATGCTTCAAAATAAAAAAATTGCAGGTTCCAAGCATGTTTTTAGGAGATGTGGAAGTTATATGATGTAACTCTTTAGGTGATAATCACTTTCAAATTTATGTGATGAATAATCTAGAAAGTGTGTTTATTCTCTATTTACATATCACCTTGTGAGTATCTCATACACTTACTAGTTGCACACACCACAAGCAAAACTTAGTTAAATTTGGTACATGTAATTGTGTGTTAAGTTTTGTGGCCTCCAAAATTAAACTTCTTGATGTGTTTAATGCATTTTAGGGAGTGAGGAAAGAAAAGATTGAGGAAATTTGATAAAGTTTGAATTTTTCTTTGAAAAGTTTGGTTTTGAAAATCATTTGAAGTCATGAATATACAGTCATATCATAAAAAGAGTTTTTCAAATGATTTTGCAGAAAATTTTTACTAAATTTTCAAAATTTCTGTTCCTTTAGAATTCGACCGATCGAGTCTATTTTTCGACCGATCGAAATGTGAAGAAGAAAAACAAGTTTTTTATTTCAAAGTCTCGGGTTCCTTTGATTCTTGCCTGATTCCTTTCAATTAGTTGAGCATGTTTTCATGTAAAATTAGATTCCTGCCTGATTCCTCTCGACCGATCAGATCTCGATTTTTAAAATCAAATAGGAATCAAATCTGACTTTTTCAAAAAGCTCTTTTTGTTTATCTCTTCGATTCCTCTTTCGATCCCTTCTCTCAATGATTCAAAGGTTTTCTTCATACACTTAAGGTAAGACACTTTTACCCTTTCTTTTTCATCATATTACATTTCATGCATTTTTCATTGATTTTTTTAGGGATTTTCGCATTTTGAAAATTTGGGGGTTTTGATGTTTATGGGATTTCTAATCAAATCTGAACCATGGGTTTTTGTTCATGCATCATATAAACATGATTCACATGCTTTAATTTCAAAATTTTTGTGGTTGATTAAAAACTTCAGAATCAAGGTTCTAAGTTCTTAAGATATTGGTGATTTTGTGAAATTGGTAAGTGTTATTGATAGATTGAGTAATTATAACATGTTTTATACTTGTTATGTTGTTCAATTGATCAATATAAGGATTTTTGAAAATTAGGTTTTTCAAAATTGGGGATTTTCTAAAATTCTTAATTTCCTTTGTCAATTTTCAAAATTTTGATGAAATTATACTTTTTTAGAGCATTAGAGCATGCATCATATGTGTTTAAATGTCATGCATCATATAGTTTTTCAAATTGCATGTTATCTAGTCTTTAACCCTTCTTAATGCAGTCCGCCCTTGATTTTTGTTGTGTTTTCTATTATTTCTGTCCTTAGTCATGGCTCCTAAGGTTGGTAGAAAGTTCAAAACTAGAGCAAATAGGAACCCTGGGTCTTTCTCATCTGATTTAGCTCTAGGTGATAGAGAGCGTTTTCTGTCTGCAAAATGTGAGGAGACATATGAGACCTTAACAAAGTATAGGTCTATCTGGGGTGAGAGGGAAATAGTTTTGAGTGAGCTAGATCCTTCCATACGTAGGAACTTTGTGTCTAGGAACTGGGTTTCTTTATGTGAGGTGTCTGATCCTCCTCCTGCAACTTTGATTAGAGAGTTTTACTCTAACCTCTCTATGTATTCTACGGTCACAGGTGGACATTACTTGACTTCTTGGATTAGAGGTCAAGAGTTTACAATTTCTAAACAAATTGTTTCTGAAGCTTTAGGTGTACCATTAGTTCGTAAACCCACATACCCATACACTGAGTTTCCTGCTGTTGATGACATGATGTCACTTCTCTGTGGTTGTCCTATTTCTTGGGGTACTGATCCAAGAATCAATTCTTGTGAATTCACTGAGCTTAATTCTTTATATTTAAGGATTTCTTGTCATAACATCTATCCCATTTCACATGTTCATACTGTTCCTATAGATATATATGCTTTTCTTTATGCTTTTGTTACTGATGATTCCATGTGTTTTCCTTCCATGTTTATTCAAACCATTGTTGATGTCTCTAGGAGTAAGAGTAAGAATCAGAAATTGTTCTTCCCTATGTTTATATTTAGGATTTTGAGGTTTTTAGGATTATCTGAGTTTCCTCCCTTAGAGTTAGTACATGTCACTGCCCTTATAGGAGCCACCTATCTTAGACAGTGACAGACATAGATGAAAAGTACTGAACCAAGCACTGGGACTTCTAAGAGATCACGAGGAGAAGCTTCTACTACAGCTCCTACCTCTGGTGTTATAACTGCTGCTATGGATCCTTTTGGTGGTGCTGAGGATGTTGATCCTATGGTTACTCCTCCTCTATCACTCTGTGGTATGATGCAGTCCTTCATGACTACACAGGTTGCTTATGGACAACTTCTGGATGAGCTATTGACATAGGTTGC